>NC_049204.1:41232466-41534132 GCF_013347855.1 Anguilla anguilla | reverse complement strand
CATAACATTGGTCCAAGTTCAACTACCAACGACAGTTTTGCTTGACAACGGTAAAATAAGCCCAAACGGCTGCAGAAGAATATTTCAATTCCAGGTGATTAAATCGATAAAAAAAATAAAAATAAATACAAAAGTAACCATATATAATCATTGTTGGTAACCCGTTGTATATAAGTGGAATAAACCCCTCTGGGCTGTCCCGGTTATTAGAAAATAATGTAGGCTACTTCGGTGGTAGCATGGGGTTACAGAAGAAATCATAGGACAGATGGACCGACGACAACGTCGTTTTTTCATACGTCAGTGGGCTAATTTGCCTAATATTCGTGGGACTTTAGACCGCGGTGGAAATGCAGACAACCATGGGCTGAAGGAACCTTTTAGTTCCTTGAAAAGTAGTTCCTGGGACTAAAAGTTCCGGGTAATTTTGGTGGAAACGCGGCTTAAGACAAAGATTCAGTGAGCCATTTGGAAGACAGAAACAAAGACATCTTTTGATTTTCAGAACATTTATTGAAGCAAACTATACGCATGGAAGATGAGATGAGACTGGTGTACTCTTGCAACGCTTGCGTGGCCTCTTAGCTAGTGGTGAACTAGGCCGTGTTTCCTGATCAGAGCATCTCTGTAAATATGATAAAAACAAAATTGTTAGGAAATGTGACATCAAATCAAACTTTATTTATATAGCACATTTCCTTCAACAGGTGAAAATTAAATGTGCTTTACAAAAAAGGGGCAAACCACTAACTAATGAAAACAAAACTTAGGAAATGTGACATGGTTACATCATATACAAACAAAGAACCAAACAAACACAACCAGACGCAGAGAGGTAGCCTATAATTTTGAAAAGCAATGGTTTGAATCGTTCGTAGTGTGGGAATTTACAAACGCGCATATTGCTGGATATTCCTACAAACACACAGATACGTTGCAATACAGTACACATATTTACAGATTTGATCATAAGAAATATACTTACGCATGAAGTTGATCCTCAGCTGGATCAGTTTGCTGTTCGAAATGACACCGCTCTTCATCAGTGTCGGCTTCCGGACGGACCATTTTCCAAAATTAAACGAAATGTTTACCTCAAAAGAAATGAATTAGGCTACACTTTGACATTCTATCCTGCTTTCGCAGGCTTGGCATTTCTCACATGGATCTTGCGTCGCCCCTCCCCTACTCTCCTTCTATGGAGAGTAGTTATAATGTCATTAACATGTGAATGGGATTTGGGCGGACTTCCTGCTGAGCGAAATTCACATAGTAATGAGTAAGGATTAATGAAGCATACATGGTTTAATTAATCAAAAGAGTTAAGGGTACTGGATAGTGTGGTGGACAGCTGAATTGCAAACTCTTCAGGGGAGTGTACAGTGCGGTCAAGTGGTAAGGCAGATGTGATTGAAGCAACAAAGTGGGCAGGGTTTATGGAGCTGGTGGTCCGGAAGGATATGGTTCGCGACTGTTTGGGCTGAGGGGCAGGGGTGGACAAGAGAAAATTAATCAGTCTGTGATCAGACAAAGTGAACAGAGAGCTGGTGAGGTTTGAGATGTTGAGACCAGTAGAAGAGACAAAGTCTAGAGTGTGGCCCTTGGAGTGTGTGGGGAAGTGTACATGTTGAGTAAGGTTGAAACAGTCCAAGACTACATTGAGGTCAGAGGCAGGTGTACACTGAGTGGAGTCGGCATGGATGTTGAAGTCGCCCAGTAGCAGTAGCTGGGAAGACAGGGAACAGGCAGATGAGAGTAGTTCAGTTAATTCAGACAGAAAAATTTGATTTGGTTTAGGGGGGCGATAGATAAGAACAGCAATGACATTGTGTAATTTAAATGCAATGTATTCAAAAGATGTAACAGAAACCGGGAGGGAGACTTCGGATGGGGTGAAATTAGCATGAAAAATGGTTGTGAGGTCGCCACACCTTCCAGAAGGGCGGGGTTTGCAAAAGTAGCTAAAACCTGGGGGCGTGGCTTGATTTAATGAGAAAAAGATGCCTGGCTGCTGCCAGGTCTCACACAAAAAAAGAAAGTCCAGTTTTTTGTCAATAATAAGTTCATGGAGCAGCGGGAATTTGTTGTTAATGGAGTTGGCATGGCGAATTGACTGTTTGGCTACCGGAGGGGCTGTGGGAAATGAACGCAAAACAGAATAATCCACGAGGCAGGTGCTGATTCCTCCTGTCGTTGTAGAGCGATTGATAATCCAAATGGATGGGATAGATTGTGCTGATGTTGTAGTGGCAGTGTGGATGTTACGACGACGCCCTCGGTGGAGGTATCGGGTGTGAAGGATGCCATGCTTTTTGCACCGGAGGAAGGCGAGTGAGTCAACAGTGTAGCGAGAATTGAGAGTGAGCAGTTGCGAAGGGCTGTATTGTAACATTGTCAATGAAACCTGGGGGTGATAAATCCGGTCGTAGTTGCGGGTGTTCAATAGCAACAGTAGTGCAAGAAAATCAAAAAGAAGTGACTGTGTCGACAGCCGTAGCATAGCGGGCTAGCGGCAGCTGGCTAGCTAACGTTAGCGAAGGTCCGACTTTCCCAGACAGGTGGACCAGAGCAGACCGGGTAGCGCAAACACAGCTGGTAAGACAACCGCAATGAACCTGGCTAAACCGATCCCCACGACCAGCCGGCTAGTCAGCACAGCAAGGAGCAGTAAGCGTACTCACCGTGAAGGCTAGCACAGCTAGTAGCTCGAGGACAGGGCGAGAGAGTGGAGACCGACTCGCTGGAACGGAGCCGGGCAGTGAAGCAGGCAGCGTCGGATACCAACTGGTGCAAGATCTGTCAGCAACAGAGTCCGGGGCGGCGGTGAGGCAGACAGGATAGGCAATCCATGGGAAGAAATCCATGGCAAGCGATCATCCGGAAGGGTGAAACAGAGGCTGCAGCAGATGGCCGGATCTGGGGTCAGTAGCAGGAGAAAGGTAAGCAGAGGGTAGGAGACTCAGCAGGGGATACGGAGAGGAGCAGGTTATGCAGACAGGGTCGTAGATCAAGGCCGAGGGGTGAAGCAGGATAGCAGGTCGATTTGAATCACTGGGCGATTGCACATATAAAAAATAAAAAAACAAATGCAAATGCTCTAGGTAGTGCTCTAGAAGATGTAATTGCGTTGTAGAGTAAAACGGTATATTAGCTAGTGATTGCCACGAAATGCAGAACCAGGAAACACACAGAGCTTGGAGGGCAAGGGAGAAGAAGCAGCGGCGAGAAGCGGCAACACAGATGCGCATGACTTTCACTCGACCGGAAGGAAGGACCGGGAGGTTATTTCCACCATCAAAGAGCTGGGCAATTAAGTGTTCATTAGCTGTGGATTTTATATGCATTCAGTTGGGGTGCATACATACACATGCACTCACTCTAGTACAAACTCACATAATCAACTGTGATCACTGAGACTGACATGATAGTGAATAGAAACATATTTACCGTCTTCCAAACTGTTTACAGTTGGATTTGTTCGCTGCCAAAAAAAGAAACACAAGTGTCTCAAACTGAGCTCTATTGAGTGAAAATGATCATTTTTCTTTTGGTGAAGTCATCTGAGAGATCTCAGGATTTTGTCATAGAATGCCACCGGGCTTTGCTGCAAACTTGTTGGCAGAAAAAAAAGAGTTTTTGTATCGCTTGTAGGACAACCTGGAAATAAGATATCCAGACTCTGATGACTCTGACAAATGATATGCAACCAAATACATTTGACATTATGTTTATTTGTCTACTGTATAAGTGAATTTCCCAGTTTCTAGCTTTTCCCCAAACAGTTCACTGCAGTAAAAGTAAAAGAGCAAATGGTGGCACAGGAGGTCTCAGGAGTGCATTTGTTTAATTCTTGCTAATTTTCTGACCAATGATTTGTTGTTGGGACCATTAAAAGCTTAATATTTTGCCATTTTGGGCTTGGCCCATTTTTTTGCCCAGGAATTTTTTTTTCAGTATGGCATTATTTAAAAACTATTATATAAAAACTATTTTAAAAAATCATAATTAGCATAGCTGTGGTCTTGATATACTGGTTGATGATGAATATTTGGACTATTTTAATATTTGGGCTGTTTCTAATTTAAATATAGTGGTGATGTACATTATATTGATGGCACACTATATAGTACTTAAATTAGTTTTTTTCCAGGTGTAAAATCTCGAAAAAATTCAAATGGGGCAAATTGTAGCTAATGCTGTTGCCTGCTTAGTGCATGGTCTGGCGGATTCTCCTGATGATGAAGAATCTGCGTGTCCGGCTTACTGCTGCAATGTTCGCAGTCTCTGGTACTCATTGCTTTACACTTGATCTTCATCTCAGGTGCGTCACCTCGCCTGCAAGGGTGGACTGCAGTAGTGCAGATTGGCAAAATGCTGAGGAACTGATACCCACTGCCACTGCAGTCCTCTAGTGGGTCAATGTCTGCTTCCTAGCTTCTTTTTTTTCTTTACCTTATATACATATCTCAACATAAATGTTTTTAACACAAAGAATACAAAGACAAAAAATATGCAAGTTGAACTGTTCTTGAAAATTGAACTCTACTGTATAGAGCACATGCAAAAACTTCCTGTGATGTTTATTAGTTTATTTAGTTTATTAGTTTAGTCAGCCCTCCAAAAATATTACATACAGTGCATAAATAAACACTCACCACATGCACCACATGACCAAAAATGTCTGGACATCCCTTGGTCTGTGGCTATTTTTCAAGGTTTGGCTTAGGGCCTTTAGATCCATGTATTGGCACTAACATTTTTAAAGTTGCATGTTGCTAATTCATCTGTTATTTTAGTGGTAATTCTTTAGGAGGAAAGAATGCAGTATATCTTTTGAAATTTAGTGATAGACTGTAGATATTTTAAAATGCCTTTTCTTTAACACAAGCCTAAAGAAAATGAGTTTTAAAAGAGGCAATTGAGCTAGCCAGCCGGATCTCCTTAGGGAGATTATTCTTAAAGATTGGGGTCCTAACAGCGAAGGCCCGGTCACCCTTAATCTTAAATCTAGTCTGAGGAATTGCTGTGAGAGCCGAACTGTATTGCTCTGCCTAGACACAGGCTTATTGTACAGAGTAATGTCTCTTTGTGAAACAAGTAAAGCAGTTTCATCGCAACAAAAAAAAAGTATTTTCAGAAACAAAATGATCCAATTGTGCATCTTTTTTCCCCGTGTGTGTCTATGCAGCAAACCACGGACCAAAACCAGCATGAATCAGTCAACGCTGTGGATCTCAAAAACACCCAAGGCTGACAATGGTATGGAGGTGTGAACAACAGGCTAACCCAAACACCGCACACCGGATAATAATTATGATGTAGATACAAATCAAACTTGTATTTCCTTTTTACTGGACTACAGGGCAGCACCATAGGAGATGTCCTCACCAAACACCAGAGCCAAATTCCACACACAGCTGAAATACTCAAATACACCTGAAAGTAGCTGCACTTACACCACTGACAAACTCCACACACAGCTAACCAAAATGCACCTAAAACAATAACTCTACACACACCTGAGCCAAACTCCACATATACCTTACCCAAATGCACCTGAAACTAACTCTACACAAACACCTGAGTTAAATTCCATATACACATAAGTAAAAAAACACCTGAAACTAACAGCACACACACCTGAGCTAAACTCCTGTAACTAATACTGTAACTCAAATACACCTGAAGCTAGCTGCACATACACTTAATTTCCACACGTACCTAAACCAAATGCACCTGAAACTCCACACATACAGGCTAAACTCCATATACACATAACCCAAATAAACCTGTCCCCAACACACCTGACAAAAATGCCAAACACACCAGATCTGAAAGGGGTATAATTATGCTTCACTGCTCAGAGTGAGCATGTGAACAGTATCTGGTCTGCATATTTTGATAAATCCAAGCATGAAATGTTAACAAACAGCGCAGTGTACCAGCATAGAATCTAAATTATCCACACATAAACATCAAAGGAAAATATAATGAAGACATTGGATTGTTTAACATTTTGGCATAGCTCCTTGAATCCAGAAAGACCAAAAAAACTAAGTTACACATTATTTTAAGCGTTAATCAGTTTGTGAGTTAATCACTGACTAACTTATGATACTTATATTATACGAAAGCCTGGATTCAATTGTTTGTAACTTTGACCTCAATTAAAAACATACATGCCCACTTAATTCCATTAGAGGGACTTATGAACAGATATGATACACTGAATTGTGACTTGGAAATAAATGCAACTGTATCTATAATCAGTGTAAACACATTAATCTCATGAACGTTTGTCATTGTATAACTGAAAACAGAAAAATAAGATCAGCAAAACATAGAAAATTAAGATTAGCATAATCAGATTTTGTTGGAAATATACAAATAGTATTTAAGTTAAGATCTCACTTTGAGCCTCTGTTTGTTTTTAACATGTATGTTCCATAAATCAGAGGCTAATACTATTGTACCCTTACACATTATAACAGTCCATTAAACTTTTCACAATAATGGACTGAAAATGGAATGTCAGTCATTTGCACTTGATATTTATTAAATGTTTTCATCTTATATTCTTTACAGATGAAGACACAGATTATGATTTTTTGGAAAATGATAAATCAGCTCATGTTGCATAGGAGGTTCTTATCATCGATCACTGAAGAGAAATGCTACAGTAACTATGGCCTGATGCACTGTGCATTTACATAACATTTACTAGATGCTCTAATACAGAGTGAATTACACAAGTGCACACATAAAGATTGCACACATGAAGAGTTCATGGTTAGTTGGATGAGGAAGCCAGAGATCTTGGCATCCCTTTTCACAAGATTCTTCATGTGAAATTTCTAAGTCAATCAGAGATACCATCGTCAGGGGGAGTGCACAATGTTATGTTCGTTGGCAGCGTAGACCTTATTGGCGTATCTGTCAAAGGTAGATGAGGAGTGACTCATTACAGCCCAAGCAGGAAGTTAAGAAAACCATAATGCTCAGCTAATGTACATTAGGTCCTTAGCTGGGCCCTTGCATCACTGAAGCCTTTTGTGTTTTTATCCTGCTTAATGTACACAGGTAGAGATGCTGATGCATTGTTGGCTTTATGTGCCACTTTTAGGAGACTGTCTCCACATAAATGATCTGTGCTCACAGGTAGCCAGCATGATAATCACAAACAGCTAATCCCCGTCTGTTGTTCCGTATTGAAGATTTAGTTCTGCTTGAGCAAACTCAGTGGGAGGA
Source organism: Anguilla anguilla (assembly GCF_013347855.1). Lineage (NCBI taxonomy): Eukaryota > Metazoa > Chordata > Actinopteri > Anguilliformes > Anguillidae > Anguilla > Anguilla anguilla. The sequence goes on along the minus strand of NC_049204.1, from coordinate 41,526,884 downwards.
CCTGCTGGGACTGCTTGGTTAGATGTAATATGCACATGCTGAATGACTCAGTCATTGGTTTTAGTGTAAATCCAGCTGAAGTGTTCCCAAAAACACAGTCGTAACAAAAAATGAACTTGTCCCAAACAGAACTGGCCAAAACACACAACATACCTGTCCCAGAACTAATCATCTTAAACACATAACACAGCATAATGCTGCTCGATCACAACTGACCAAAACACTTTACGCTCTTGTCCAAAACACGGTCAACCAAAACGCATAATGCAGCTGATCAAAAAAACAATTGATCCAAATTATGCACCCATTCCTAACACAGTTGATCCAAAGAAAATTAACTTGTCCCAAACGCAAGAGAACCAAATGCATAATGCAGCTGTCCCAAACACAGTTGACTCAAACTCATTAGGCACCTGTCCTGTAGGCAATCGACGCAGTTGAACCAAACGCAGTTCACCAAAACTCATTACACACCTATTCTGAACACAGTGGACAAAAACACAACAACACAAATACATTACGCACTACTCCCAAACACAATTGATTTAGAAAAGCAATCTAATTCTGTGGCTGCTGGACTTGCTGAAGAGAGAATAGTGTGGAGTTCAGTTTGACTTGGTCATTCAAGAGCTAAACTGTCAGTCTGCAACCCTGCCCATCTCCCTCCTGCTAATTGACCAGGAGAATTAAAATGATTTGGAATCAGAACAGGTTAAGGACAAGAATGTGTTGAAGTTGGTGTGTGTATCAATGCATTGGAACTGGAATGCTTTTGGCTTTACAGTGCGCTGCTGTTAAATTGTGCTGAAACTAGAATATTTTTCTGTTAAGAGCGTGTTGGCAATAAAAATTTGTGAAAGTTGCAGTATGTTCGTGGGGATTGCACCCCATCCCCCAGAGGCATTTGCATCTGTTTATTTCCTTTTTTGTTTATCCATATATTCAGCAGAACTTAGAAATATTTAGGAACAATCACTATCATTTCACCCACATACATACACTGTCACACACACACACACACACATACACACACACATGCACACAAACACATGCACACACACATACACGTACACACAAAAACACACAGGCTCTGGCATCGTCAGCTATTTTTACAGTTTCAAATCTCAGAAATTTGTCACTTCTGAATGCACCATCTCTAACCAGTCTGAAATCAGAACTCCATTAACAACAAACAGTGAGGCTCACACTAATTGAGTCATACAGAATGATCAAATTACTCTTAAAATAATATAAATAAAAGGGATAAAAGGGAAATTAAATGTTTGAATTCCTCTGTGACGCAAATTTGACTGAACCAATCTGTCGGATCACCGTCAAAATACCCATCAGCAAAGAGCATGGCAAAACTGGGCCAACTCAGCAGAGAGGCTACAAAGGAAATTATTTTAAATGGATAAAACTATTCATTCAAAAACGATTCAAAGCTGAGAAATCTCTTCAGGTCTGTTTAATTTCTGTGTGTACAGTAAATTCAAGCTTGTGGCTGTCTCCTGCTGCTGATCGTTTTAAGCTGTCCCCATTGCTTCACACACGAGTGGAGAAGAAACGGGCTCTTCAGCCCGTTCAAATGTCAAATCTGCCTTGTATTTGCAAAGATTGAAGAGTCCACCATTCACATACTGTATCATGGACTGAACTTGGTGTAAAAGGAAGTTTCAGAATTTTAAGGTGTGTGTGTGTTTGCATGTGTGTGTATGTGTATGTGGAAGATTGTTGGACATGGAGCATTTAAAGCCTAATTGTTAGGTTGCGCCTGTTTTTAAATGGATATATTTTAAGCTAAATAGGTTCCAGTTGTTGAAATGTTCTTGTTAATGAGTCACTGTGATTTTCAGGGGTTGTGTGTTTCATACTTTTCTTTAATTTTGGGAAATGACCTATCCTTAAACTCAGTGGTTACTGTAAAGAAAAAGAGCTAATGTAAAACACATACATTTTCCACTTTTGCCTTGTTCTGACAATTCAGATTAAAATGCTATATATGATAATGTCATCTGCTGTTATTTAGACATTGAGCTTTCTGTGTCTGTGAACTGTATGCTTGACTGGGCTGGGGTTCTGTTTCTTAGGCCGATCTGTCTCATTCACATACTAAATTGAAATTTGAATGTGAAAATTAACATTGGAATTTGAAAGGAAAAAAAATGTTGCATATTTTTATTACAGCTGTCTTCCTTTCAACTTGGGTTGTGTTAAACCAAAAATAAATTTAGCATTTTAGCACCTCCTCTGTTGAAAACAGAAGTCGCTTAGTCATGCAGGTTGATGCTATGTTGTTATTTGTCGGACACAACCCATTAACTTCATCACTGGTTCTTTGGTGCGATCGGAATGCATCTTTTCCTCCACTAGGAATATAGTGAATAAAAAGAGATTGGCACTGGCCTCTTTGCAAGTGGATCATCTAGTGTTTTTGACGAATAACCTGCAGGCCTGATATTGGCATAAAATGTTTAACCAGTTAAGTTTTACCTTTTTATTTTTTCAATGCTGAGAGTTACAGCATTTTGGCAGGCTAAGGTTAAATGCTGATCTTAGGTCCTTCTTCAAAAGGTACCAGAAAGTACTTTTCAGTTTTTAATAGCACTTTATTGTATTGTAAATTGTTAATCAGGATCAAACATTCTTTTCAGTCACATTTCTCAAAATTGTGTGCCTTAATTTAATTTAAACAAAATCATTACAAACGGGTTGACAAAAGTGGTAAGCAAGTATGCATGCAAGGCAAAAATGATGAAAATAAACAACAATTTTATTGTATCTATTTTTAGGTGCATATCTATTGTTAGGTACGCTTTTTGTTGCACATTTTAATCTTTTTGCGTGCATGCGTAGCCTACTTGTGTACCACTTATGTCTACCCTTGAGTCAAGTGTAGGGGAGAGTCGCTATCAATGTGACAGTTTTTGTATTTTGCTCATTTATTCAGGAAATAGTTTGTCTAGTCTAGACTATGAAATGTTTACTTCAAGCCATGACGTCAATAGCCTACAATATCATTAAAAAATGACATACATCAGACGTTTATGTCATCGAGCTCTCTGCAGCATTCTCAGTTAGCTAGCAAGGGCAAGATGATGTAAAAATCTATTGAGTTGTTTTACAGTTTTTCGATTGCTAACACACTAAAACTGGTTCTTTTAGCAAAAACTCCCAAATTATTACTTCAGCTCTCTAAGGACCAACACAGCTCTCAAAACTAAAAACACTTTTCACATGTTTTAACACATCCTGCAAATTGTCAAACTTTTTCTGCAAATCTCTACAAACAAATGCTCTCATGAATCACTGGTTATCCACTGTGCTCATGCAACAAACACTAGCAGTCAAAACAGTTAACTCAAGTCATCACAACCTAAACTCAGGTAACACGCCTTTCTCTAGGTGCAAACACTTGGCAGCAAAATTGTTAACACACCAGTCACAATCTCAGGATCAATAAATAGGGCCACAGTTTGCGTCTGTGTGCTTTTGAACAATGGAACCTCAAAATGGACAAGCTGTCCAAAGATCAGGAAGACAAAGACAAAGAAGAAGACGAAGAGGCAGGAGACAATCCAGACGAAATACGTGCCACCTTGATTGACCATGTGCTGATGCATGGTATGAGGATGAGGGAAGCTGGACAGAGAGTTCAGCCAAACTTGAATCGTTTCACAGTGGCATCCATTGTCCATACTTTCAGACAAGAAAACAGGTACCGTAATTTATGTACTGTTACATATTGTATCTGCTGTACTACTGTGCGAGAATATGCTGTCTATGTAATGTTGAAATGTATTGACGGACTATATGTTCTTTAGATTTTATTGCTGCTTTTGTTGACAGTGCTGCATATACTGAGTTCGTTTTATGAATGCTACTCTCCTTTGAAAATACAAAATTTTTTGTTCCTTCAACTGTTGTGTTTACTGTACAGTACTTTTCACTCAGCATCACTTTTCAGTACTACACATAAAATATTTGTAAAAAGAATTTGCACACTCCCTCATTTGTTTGTAGTGTAACATTGCAAAGATCAAAATCTGAAAACCAGAAAATACGCAGAATAAGCAGGAAAGAATAACTCCTGACTCACTGCTATAAACGGTTTTTGCAGTAGTGCTTTGAATGTATCTCACTGGTGTGTTATGGGTAATCTACATTGTCTGTGTTTTTGATGGTTTGTGTGTGCCATATGAAGGCAAAGTTTAATTTTGATGGAAGAGTATATGTTTTTGAGAAGATAATTTGAGTTTGGCATGGATGTTTGTGGTTTGTACTGATTGATGTGTAGTTTTGGGATTGTGTTAATAGTTCTGAGAAAAAGGGGAATTGTTTCATAAAATGTGTCTTAGCAATAAAAAAAAACTGTAACATATACACACATACATAGACACACTTATAGGCTATAGGCTATATTTCAAACTTGTCCTTGGGAGGTTTGGTGCCTGGAGACGGAGGGGCCCTGCTGCAAGGCCTAGGAATTTAGTGTTGCATAGAATTCTAGTTATGCTGGAGTAGAGAAAACTCTCCTCCCTTCAATATCATAAATCAAAAAAAAAAAAAATATATATATATATATATATATATTTAATCAACTGATATAAAAAAAATCAATGAGAAAGCTACTTTTGTTTGTTTTTTACATACAGGTACAGGTAAGCTTTACAAAGCAACTACATACAAATATGCACTGTATATACATATATATGTATACCATACAGACCAATCTAGTGAGTGCTTATTATAAATGCCTGTGACCAGGTGGCTGTTTATTTTCTATTACAGTTTTTTTACAATTGCTTTGACTCATTTTGCACAGCAGAATTTCAATGTACAAAACTCAATGCAAAGTGCCAAACTGACTTTCAAACTTCATACTGTAAGACACTACATCCTACGCTGACATACAATGTGCAAAACTGTTAATACAAAGTGCCAAACTCTAAATCATATGCTCCATTCTCAGAATACAGCCACCTAATATTACAACAATGTTCAAATGCGTATTAGTACAAATGCAGATCACTAAATCAGTTCAACAGGTGTATGTAGTCATGTCTCAGTACGTCCAACAACCTTGCCCAGGTGAGTAGCATTGCAACACAATTGATAATCTCTTCACCACTACAGAAAAGGCTGCTTAGAAACCTGAATGGCAGTTTCTGACTACATGGAGCAGGTCGGTGAGGTTGAGGTTGGTAACGAAGGACAGGGTCGTGGATAGGGTCGTGGTCGTGGCCAAGGAGGCAGAAGAGCAGTTGTGTCCACCTTACTCCCCCATCGAGGAGTTTCTCTCGGCCTGGAGGTGGAAGGTATACGATAGGCATCCATATCAGCAGGCAATGCTCCTTCAGGCCATGGATGAGGCATGTGATGACATTACAGCCCAGCAGTGTCATGGGTGGGTAAGGCACTCTAAAAGATTTTACCAGCGCTGTCTTGCCAACGAAGACATCTGATGCGACGTCAACGAAATTCTGTGGTCAAATGCAGCGGAGAGGCAAAATGCTGCTTAAGCACCAAAAAGCAGTTTTTTTTTTTACTTCACAGTAATGTTTGTTGTTACTGTAACTGTTTTTGCTTTTACTGTTGTTTTTGTTTTTACTGTACAATACAGTTGAGTTTACAGTACTGCATTACTGTATGATTTTTCTTTAATGATTTAACTTCATAATCTAATCTAATATTTTGTTTGTCTTTCATAAAAACACAAGCGCTATACTGCAGTCTATCACAGGGGATGCTTGCTGTACATAATTTAACGTACTTATGAGGAAATGACCATTGCATGGTCTTTTTTGCTAACAAGTATTTTGTGTTTCACCGCATTATTTGATAATGGACGTTGTATTTGAAAATGCACCAATAATTAAACTTCAACGATGAACATATCCACTGTTCTGACACTATGATAAACTTTAGCATGAAATACAATCTAATTTGGTTCAGTTGTTTCTATTGTGCATGCTATATATGATTTTGAGCCCAAGATTAGGAGTTTAGCATTTTGCGTTACAGTTTCTCTCAATTGTTTAAACATGTTTTCTGAAACTATAGCTCAGTTTCTCAAAACTCTACACAAAGCACAGCAACAGTTAACCTTTTGCCAAAACTACACAAATCTCTTGCAAAATGCATTCATGCATTCAAAACCACGTTCTCTCTTCTCAAAACTGACTTTTTCCATCAAAATGATTCACACAGGCCTCATATGAATAGGTCTTATTGAGCATTGATTTCACACTGGTGCGATAAATTTAAAAACACAACCATCAAAATACAGTATATATGTTCTGGCCTCATGAGGTCATGTTACATATTCAAGTGTATAAAATCATGTAATAATTGCTTATTTTTTATCCTTTTTTGAAGTTTTAGTTTTCTTTTCAGGGGGTCCCAAAACAGGCTGCAATTTTATAGTACAGTTTTTTTCTATTGCTAAGACACATTTTATGAAACAATTCCCCCTTTTCTCAAAACTATTAACACAATCCCAAAACTACACATCAATCAGTACAAACCTCAAACATCCATGCCAAACTCAAATTATCTTCTCAGAAAGATATACTCTTCCATCAAAATTAAACTTTGACTTCATATGGCACACTTAAGTCATCAAAATCACAGACAATGTAGATTACCCGTAACACACCAGTGAGTTAAATTCAAAGCACTACTGCAAAAACCTTTTATAGAGGTGAGTCCGGAGTTGCAACTTTCCAAATATTTTATTTGCAGTACTGAAAAGTGAAATACTGTACAGTATACAGTACACATCACAGTTGAAGGAACAAAAAAAAAAAAAAAAAAAATAGTAATTTCAAGAGAGTAGTATTCAAAAAAGGAACTCAAGTATGTGCAGTACAAAAAACAAACAAAAATTTTTTTTACGAAAACAACAATTTGGAGAAGTTTACACACTACTCAGCATTGTCAGCTTGATCGCCGTCTCGTCTCTGGGTCAGGCCACAAAATTTCATCCACATCACACATGTTAGCTCGTGCAAGGCAGCGTGGGAAATATGCCCTGGTATGTCTAATCCACCCTTGGATGGATTCAAGTGCAATATCTCCACAGGCCTCCTCCATGGCCTGCAGGAGATTTTCCCGCACATAAGGGTTGCGATCGTACACCCTCCACCGCCATGCAGAGAAAAATTCCTCAATAGGGTTGAGGAATGGCGAATATGCAGGCAGAAATAAAAAAGAAAATCTAGGATGATCAGTGAACCAGGCACGAACCAGAGCAGCACGATGGAAACTGACGTTGTCCCATATGACAACATAGTGGGACTGCTCTGGCCACCCTGGCTCCCCTTCCTGTTGATGCATGTTGTTTTCCATGTTATTTAGGAATGCAAGGAGGTGTGCCGTGTTGTAAGGCCCCAGGGTAGCATGGCGGTGGAGGACGCCCCGCTGGCTGATGGTGGCACATAGGGTTATGTTGCCTCCTCGTTGTCCTGGCACCTCAACAATGGCGCGCTGACCAATGATATTTCTTCCTCTTCTCCGCCTTTTCGTCAGGTTAAACCCCGCCTCATCAACAAAGACGTATTCGTGGGGTTCGGCCAGAGCATCAAGCTCAAAAATTCTCTACAAAAAAAAAAAAAAAATTGTATATATATTCTAAATACAGTAAGGTATGTACTAGAGTATGCAGTGTACACACACTTTGCCACAATGAAAGACATGCCTTGCATACAGTAATTTACAGCAGGGCACTACAGTGCACACATTACCATATAGTACTGTTGTACTGGAGAGGTAGACCATCATAGTATACTCTACAAATATAGTACTGTACCTAAAAATAGTGTACCATATTGGGCTTACCTGCACATATTGAAACCGTTGGTTCTTCACCCTGATTGCATTTCTTTTAAAAGGTACTCTGTAAACTTGCTTCATCCTCAGCCTATTGCGGTGAAGTATGCGCTGTATGGTTGATATGGCAATACGCTCCATCCCTCCAAAAACGCCCTGATCTTGAATGATCCTTGTCTGAATTTCACGCAGGCGAATGGTATCGTTTGCAATGACCATGTTCACCACTGCCGTTTCTTGGTCATCTGACAACAGTCGTTGCCTGCCTCCAGCCGGTGGCCGCCTCTCAGTTCTGCAAAAACAAGATGTAAGCAAACAATTACTGATGATTACGGAGTCATCCATTTGTACAATAATATCTAAAGAACATATCGTCTGTAAATACACTTCAACATTACATAAACAGTATATCCTCTCACAGTAGTACAGCAGATACAATATGTAACAGTACAGTAAATTACGGTACCTGTTTTCTTGTCTGAAAGTACGGACAATGGATGCCACCGTGAAACGGCTGAAGTTCGGCTGAACTCTCTGTCCAGCTTCCCTCATTGTCATACCATGCACCAGCACATGGTCAATCAAGGTGGCACGTATTTCATCTGGGACAAATTGTCTCCTGCCTCTGCCTCTTCCTCTTCCTCTTCCTGCCGTCCTTTGTCGTCCATGTTGAGGATCCATTGTTCATAAGCACACAGATGCAAACTGTGGCCCTATTTATTGGTCCTGAGATTGGTGACTGGCGATTGGTGATTGGTGACTGGTGTGTTAACAATTTTGCTGCCAAGCGTTTGCACCTTGAGAAAGGTGTGCTACCTGAGTTTAGGTTGTGATGACTTGAGTTAAATATTTTGACTGCTAGTGTTTGTTGCATGAGCACAGTGTGTAACCTGTGATTCATGAGGGCATTTGTTTGTAGAGATTTGCAGAAAAAGTTTGACAATTTGCAGCATGTGTTAAAACAAGTGAAAACTGTTTTTAGTTTTGAGAGATGTGTTGGTCCTCTGAGAGCTGAAATAATCATTCGGGAGTTTTTGCTAAAAGAACCAGTTTTAGTGTGTTAGCAATCGAGGAAAACTGTTAATATAAAGACTGTTGCCATGATACAATACAGTAAATATATCCTCATATAAATAGTGCATTTGCTAGGTAAACCTAATTCTAATTCAGTACAGTACAAGTGTGTGAACCGTTATCACTTTGAGTGTTGTTGTTATTGTGTATGATACAATGCACATTTTACTGCATTGTCCTGCCAATGAGGTCCAGTTAGGCTGCACTCACAACCCAGGTTCCATCATGAGTTATACTGAACATTGTTAGAAGTGTTTTTCCTTCTTCCTTATCAGTGAATTATGAGTTTTGCCACAATAGATAACATTTGTGTCTTCTCAAAACGAGAACATGCTTAGACTGTGTCAGTCTGGACAATGGATGTAATGATCTGTTGTCATATATGAAATCAATGAACAAATTCAAAAAGGTAACAAAGCAAATCTTTATTTGTTACTGTGAAATAAATATTTGTTCAGCAGACTGCAAAAATAAAAATCGTAGTTTGTAGGCCTGCTGTAAAAATAACAAAAAACAAATACGTGATCAACCAAAGTTGCACGTATTTCATTTGAAATGTTAGCTCATCTCCCTCTTCCTCGTCCACCTCGTACACGTACACCTCCTCTTCCTCCTCCTCTACCTTGCTGTGCTGCGTGTTGCTCCATTGTTTTCCAACACAATAGAAGTCACCTGAGGTCTCTTTTATTGCTCTGACAGATAATTGAAAAGTTTAGCCAATTGAGTTTGAGCAGGTGTGGCATGAGTGAGACCAATTGGTACTTAAAGTTTGGCATTTGAAGGCCAGTGTTTTCCATGTGAACAAACAAGGCTTGATTATCAAAATTGTGCTAAATGATGAGATTTTGTGTATAGAGTTGTGCAAAAATGTGATTTAGAATTGCTATTTGAGTGAAAACAAAGGAATTGTGCTTAGAGTTTTGTGGAAATAGTCTTTGTTGTTGACACATGAGCTTCAAGTTTTCACCATCGTGTGCATAGTTCCAGTTTTAGTGTTTAAACATTTGAGAAAAACTGTAGTATTTATAACAAGGCTATTCGCTCGGAAAGAAAACCCCACTTTTCAAAGATCATCGCAGATAATAGCAAGAATTCTAGAGTAATATTTTTAACTATCGATCGATATTTAAGTCCCGCGCCAAACTCTGAGATTCTTAGCCTGACTTCTGGCTCAAAATTTGAGGAATTTGCACAATTTTTTAATGATAAAATAACAACCATTAGAGCTGGTATTGTTAGAAATACTAGTATCCCACATGATTTGTCCTGTAACAAGCCGGCAACCATGAGGAATTTTAACAGTATCTCTGATGCAGAACTCGACAGAATTATAGCACAGAGTAAATCGTCAACCTGCTGCCTCGACCCTGTCCCTACAAAATATTTTTAAAAGTTGTTAATCGGGTTTCCACATCAGTTCTAAAAATAATTACACATCTCTTGAGACTGGAATTTTTCCCAACACATTAAAAACCCCTGTTGTGAAACCGCTACTGAAGAAACCAAATTTAGACTACAACGTCCTAAGTAATTACAGGCCGATTTCCAATTTACCCTACATGAGCAAGATACTTGAGAAAGTAGTCTTTAACCCCTTAGCGCACAAGCCAAATCTTACCAATCCTTGCCCATTTAGGGGGTACCCTATTTAACCCTCTGGGGTCGAGAGCTCCGCCGGCGGAGCTCGACAAGATGAAATTAACTTTCGTTTCTATGTGGATGATTAACTTCACGTGCTGACGCAACAAAAACATTGACAGAAACCTTAGAATCGCGACTTTCCAATGTGCCCATTGGCAAATAATATGAATTGTTTTAAATGTTCTAAATTTGATTAATTAGATCATGTATGCTTCGTTAAACTTCACTCATTACTATGTGAATTTCGCTCAGCAGGAAGTCCGCCCAAATCGCATTCACATGTTAACAACATTATAATTACTCTCCATAGAAGGAGACTAAAGGAGGGGCGATGCGAGATCCATGTGAGAAATGCCAAGTCTGCGAAAGCGGGATAGAATGTCAAAGTGTCGCCTAATTCACTTCTTTTGAGGTGAACATTTCGTTTAATTTTGGGAAATGGTCCGTCCGGAAGCCGACACTGATGAAGAGCGGTGTCATTTCGAACAGCGAACTGATCCAGCTGAGGATCAACTTCATGCGTAAGTATATTTCTTATGATCAAATCTGTAAATATGTGTACTGTATTGCAACGTATCTGTGTGTTTGTAGGAATATCCAGCAATATGCGCGTTTGTAAATTCCCACACTACGAACGATTCAAACTATTGCATCTCAAAATTATAGGATAGGCTCTCTGCGTCTGGTCGTGTTAGAAGTTGTCACGTAACGGGTAGGGGGGACCCAAACGCAGAGGGAAAAAAACACAAACTCAAAAAGGGAAAATTAACAAAGACTTTACTTACACGACAGGCAAACAAGCAGGGAACAGAAAAGGCCACGATGGGCAAAAACACAAACAATATAAAAAAAATATCTAATAAAACAGAAAACAACAGGAACTCAAAAACACAGGCAGGGCAGAACACAGGCAGGCAGAGTACAAGGGCAGGTACATTTCAAATAGATCAAACACAAGTAGGAAACAAACACAAGGAACCAGCACCCGTGTCAAGGGAACAAAGAACTTAAATAGACAGGGGGTAACAAGACACAGGTGAACTCAAAAAACAATCAACCCAGAAAAGGAGGGGATAACAAGACACAGGTGGGAACAATGATAGAATAACGAGACAACAATAATACAATTAACAGGGGGGGAGCAGGACACAAAACAGAAGTGCCGCCATCTGGCGGCCCAACAAGGGAAACACAGACAGGAAAACATAGAACCATGACAAGAAGTATCAGGTAAACTGTATGTTTTTCGATCATATTGGTAATAAATAGCCCGTGGCGTGGCTAAGATTCTAAAACTGATGTCCTCGCACAATCGATATTAGCATACTGTAAGTAAATTCGGGAAATAGCAATATAATAACCACTTAGCTAAACAGACCTAGCCTACTTCAGGTTGAGGCATTGTTATTGATGAGTTGCGTGTAGTTGAGCTGAAATAGCAATGTTTATTTAGTTTAGCTAATGTTGTTTCGTTGATAGCTTGCATTATTTGTGAATGTGTGCTGTATTGCATTCTCTGTGTGTTTGTAGGAATATTCACTAATATGCGCGCTTGTAAATTCCCACACTACGAACGATTCTAACCATTGCTTCTCAAAATTATAGGATACCTCTCTGCGTCTGGTTGTGTTTGTTTGGTTCTTTGTTTGTATATTACATTACATTACATTACATTAATTTGGCAGACGCTTTTATCCAAAGCGACGTACAAAAAAGTGCATTTCATGGTCGTAGACAACTGCTGAACACGGGTTCAGTAAGGTACAATTACTTATTTTCTACAGCTATTTCTAGCCGAGAACAATGAACACTATTCTGGTCTAACATCTGCAAAGCCAACTAGGCAGAAGAATAAGCTACAGTATTAGGACAAATACAAATTACCAAGAAGTGCAGGGATGGGGCAACATGTAAGTGACAGGAAAAAGGTTTTTTTTTTATTTTTTTATTATACAGCGTGGTGGTGGTTAGTCTAGGTATAGTCTGAAGAGATGAGTCTTCAGGCCACGGCGGAAGATGGATAGTGAGGGGGAGGTTCGGAGAGGGACGGGGAGTTCGTTCCACCATGGGGAGCTAGGGTGGAGAAGCTCTGTGATCCCTTTGGGCGGGTGGGAGGGGTTACAAGGCGCCCTGCTGCCGCAGAGCGGAGTGGTCGAGCAGGCACATAGAATTGAGTCATGTCCTGCAAGTAGATGGGGGCTGTCCTGTTGGCAGCAGTGTAGGCAAGGGTCAGGGCTTTGAACCGAATCCTGGCAGCAACCGGTAGCCAGTGAAGTGATCGCAGCAGAGGAGTGACGTGGGAGAATTTGGGGAGGTTGTAGATGAGTCGGGCAGCGGCATTCTGAATCATCTATAGTGGCTGTATGGCACAAGCTGGCAGGCTTGCAAGGAGAGAGTTGCAGTAATCAAGGCGAGAGGTCACCGTAGCCTGGACGAGCAGCTGGGTGGAGTGCGTCGTCAGGTATGGTCGAATCCTCCTGATGTTGTACAGGAGGAATCTGCAGGACCGTGATGTTGCCTTGATGTGCTCCTTGAGGTCCAGTTGGTCATCCAGGACCACCCCCAAGCTCTTGGCAGAGTGAGAGGCAGTCACTGTGGTGCCATCAACCGTGATTGAGAGTTCACGAAGCAAAGAGGTCTTGCACGGGAAGAAGAGCAGCTCAGTTTTGTTGAGGTTGAGCTTCAGATGGTGGCTGGCCATCCAGGTGGAGATGTCAGCCAGGCAGGAAGAGATCTTATCATTGACCTGTGTGGCCGAGGGGGGGAAAGAAAAGAAGAGTTGTGTGTCATCTGCATAACAATGATAGGAAAAGCCATGTGAATTAATGACTAAACCAAGAGATCTGGTGTATAAGGAGAACAGCAGAGGACCCAGTACAGATCCCTGCGGCACTCCCGTAACAAGTGGATGAGAAGCAGAGGCTTCTTATGATGTAACCATGTCACATTTCCTAAGTTCTGTTTTCATTAGTTAGTGGTTTGCCCCTTTTTTGTAAAGCACATTTAATTTTCACCTGTTGACGGAAATGTGCTATATAAATAAAGTTTGATTTGATGTCACATTTCCTAACAATTTTGTTTTTATCATATTTATAGAGATGCTGATCAGGAAACACGGCCTAGTTCACCACTAGCTAAGAGGCCACGCAAGCATTGAAAGAGTACACCAGTCTCATCTCATCTTCCATGCGTATAGTTTGCTTCAATAAATGTTCTGAAAATCAAAAGATGTCTTTGTTTCTGTCTTCTAAATGGCTCACTGAGTCTTTGTCTTAGTGGTGGGGAGGCATGCGGCCAGGTGTGAATAGCCTACTTAGCTGGCAGGTCGTCCTACCCAATGCATATTCATTACAGAAAGGCCATTTGCCCTCCCATTCTCACCTGTTGTTGAAAAATAGTAGTCACAACACTAACTTTTAGCAATGTATTTTATATTTCTCATTGGATTTGCTAAAATATTTTGTCATCTTTTGATACCCAAGACCTTGATGAACACATTTCAGTGACCAAAAGTCTTAGTCACAATTGTTCGGTGTGCTTTATTACAACATTCCTGTGCATGTTCAAAACTACTGTTTACAGTTTGTGTGTTTTTAGAGCAGTTTACAATCCACACATGATTATGACCTACTTACTGCTGCCATATTATTGTAGCTGAGTCTGTGCTGAAAACAAAGATATGAAACACTTTGGAATCACTGTATATAAAATTGATGAAATTTACACAAATGTCAGAGCATCGCACAATCACCAGTGTGCCTCATTTTACCCTTAGACCCCAGAGGGTTAAAGCTTTATAACTCCAGATGTGAACACCACATAAATGAAGCAAGACATTTGTACAATTTACAATACTAATGCAGATTAGTTTATATTCATAATTTTGGAAGAAATAAAGTGCCACAAATGCAATTGTCTAGACAAAAAATCAAAAATGAATTTGCACTTTTTTAGTTTGCAATGAAATACTGAGAGATTGCATATATACAGCAGGTTAAACTCTACATGTGCTGGATCAAAAACTTCTTGACCACAAGTTCATAAAATCTAAGGGTGGATATGTATAACTACTATAGATTTATGAAGCAAAAACTAAGCAGTGTACCCAGCGTCTCTAAATCTATCCAAAATGTCTAAATTATGCATTGCTGTAAATCACGACATATTCACATATTACACTGCAAATCAACTGTTTTGTCTCAAGAAACTCACTGTTGCATCATTTTCAAGTGGGAATTACAAGCTTTCCATCAGTGCAGTGGTCTAAAATATTTAGGGGCCCAGAAAAAATCTCTCCAAAAATGAATTAAATGCTTTTTGTCCATTATAAAGCATATAAATGAGCCCCTTATGAAGTTTTAAGATGGAACATTGCTATCAGGTTAAAAAATAATGCAAAAGTATTGTCACACAATGTGGTACAGTACTTAAATGTGTAATAATTAACTCTTGTATGTATTTCTATACTCTGTACTCTCGTATGTTTTCTTGTATGGGAATGGGGCGACATGAAACAATTTTCAACCGTCCACCGCGTTTTGGCAATGCTCCAACTCTCATGTCATCACTGTTGCATGCTTCACAAAAACTATTAACTACTAACTAACGCTTACATTACAGTGTGAAATATCCACATTATATAATACCACTAACCTGTAACTATAACTATTTTGAGCAGTAACACTTACATAGCAATGACGAAATCTTATCTGTTTTCAGCAGATAGAGACAGAGACAGGAAATCAGTGATATAGTTCTATCCGCTCCTGTCTTACACCAGAAAACGATGTCAGCTAGGTCTATCAGCAAACATATAGCTTAGCTATGCTCAGAAGTCCTCAATAATAATAGTATTTTCCAAGAAATTCCAAAAACAGTTGACAAGGTTTCGTTAGCAGCCTCTTTGTTTTACTGCTACCATAGAGTGAATGCGTAATTGAATGCGATGATAAGAAAATTTCCGGTTACGCTGACCTGTAAAACACGACGCTAAAGTTGGCTCCCGATTCGAAATTTCCGGTCCACCTTAAATCGGTTGTGTTATAAGATTGGATGGTTTCGCAGTCTTCCTTACGTATTTGCAAAGGTTATAACTTGCTTCTAAAAGAGAGATACGGATCAAGAGAGAAATTGTACAAAGGTGGTAATGAGAATTAAAAACTTCTGGAACAGATAGTTGCTTGCTCAAATAGTTTTTTGGAAATATGTCCAGCAAAGATTATCACATTGCTCCATTTCTTTGGGAGGTGGAAGAGGACTGCATTCTACATGTACAGATGTGAAATGGCTACTGTAACTGCATTGGACAGTACATTAAGTTATTAATGCATTACATTTATGGTGACTCTCCCCTACTATATCCATCCATCCACCCATCCATTATTTAACCTGCTTCTCCTGGTCAGGGTCGCAAGGTGTGCTGGAGCCTATCCCAGCATACATTGGGTGAAACGCAATAACACACCCTGGACAGGTTGCCAGTCCATCGCAGGGCACACACACCATTCACTCACGCACTCATACCTTGGGGCAATTTAGACTCTCCAATTAATCAGACCTCCCTGTCTTTTAACTGTGGGAGGAAACAGGACGGAGTGTAGCACAGTGGGTAAGGAACTGGGCTTGTAACCGAAAGGTCGTAGGTTCGATTCCCGGGTAAGGACACTGCCGTTGTACCCTTGAGCAAGGTACTTGACCTGCACTGCTTCAGTATATATCCAGCTGTATAAATGGATACAATGTAAAAGTTGTGTAAGTTGCTCTGGATAAGAGCGTCTGCTAAATGCCTGTAATGTAATGTAAAAACCAGAGTGCCATTAGGAAACCCATGCAGACAAGGAGAAAATAGAAACTCACAGGACACACAGAAAGGCCCCGGCTGGGATTCAAACCAATGACCTTGTTGCTGTGAGGCAACAGTGTACTGTATGTAGATCTTAATGGCCATCTCCTCATTTTTTACAACTTGACTGCCTTCATGTTTATTTGTTTATAAAATATACCTCCACTGGTTATGTCTGTCCTTGTATTGGCTTGCCATTTTAATGTGCAATTAACACGGACCAAAAGTTGGTAAAATTATGGCATGTAATTCAGCATTTAAAATGTAATATATCTGAATAACTTTTATAACTTTTTATAACTTTTTTTTTTTTTTTAGAAGGAATATTTGAACTTAATTTTTGGCCAATGTTGACAGCTGTGACAAACACGCCTGCCACAGGCCACCGAAGTGGCTTTCCAAGGGGCCCTCCAGCACAGAGACACAGGGAGAAGATGTTCAAATAGTCCACATTTATTTGCAAGGGTTTGGCAAGATGTTACTGCCAAGGAGCAGATGTTAAAACACTGTCATGACAGAGGCTCCCCCATGTGAGTGGGGATGGCAGATTTAACCTGTGCGCACTGATTACCTCACTACGCACAGGTGCAGCCACTCCTGCTCCCGGGTCCAATTAGCCTGGCCAATTATCTAATTAATAACCAATTATCTAACTAGCCAGGTCTAATTAGCTTGACCCAGGGCAGGTGTGGCTGCTTAAACCAGCCATCCCTACACCACAACAGCCTTATCACATACAGGGATTTGGAATTGTGGCTCTATACCACAGTGATACTATGCATCAAAAAACTATTAATTAAATATCCAATTAAATTAATCACTGTGGTTCTTTGACAGCATAACTCACATCTCTCTCATGAATGAATACTTTCAGTATGACTTAATCACATAATTATAAAACACATGGGGGGAGGGGTGTTTGCTCACTTCATGAGGATAACAGACTTTCTAATACTCCTTTCTCAATCATACGCACACACACATTGACTGATCTCTTATCAATCACACTCACACTCCCCTCTCTCAAATTCTCAAACAGCCCTCTCAATCACACTCCTCTTTCACTCATACTAGAATTCTCACGCTCACGTACCCTCATATATTGCTCTCATACGCTCCTCTCAGTTTAGTCAAATGGTTTTTTGGAATGACAAAATTTTGTTGCCAAAGCACAGTAAGTTCACAACACACAATCAAAATTATGTCAACAACAATTAAATGCTTTGTTGATATACACATGCATATACAATATACTTTAGAATCATAATCAGATTTACAGTATTGGTCAGATAAGTTTGCACATGTGGGGAATTTGTATTGGTTTGGTTCCCATAGATCACATTAAACAATACACAATAGCAACAGTACACAATAGCAACTGCAGCAAAAATTAGGAGTAAGAGAGGTTTAACAAAGGAAAATAAAAGTATATAAAATAAAAATAAATTAAGGCATGTAAATAATTTAATAAAATAATAAAATATGAAGTACATAAAATGTAGAATTTTTATTAAGTACATAAAATTAGAATCAGAATTATGATCAAATTGACAATGTGATACGAAATTATAACAAAACATAATACCAAAAAGTCACATGCCAGCAAAAGACACCGCTCAGTTGAATTTATTGCAAAAAGTGCCCACTTGTTCACAGGTCATACATAAACCAAAAAAATAAAATACCCCACTATTCATGGGAAAGTGCAACAATTTTATATACAGTGTCCATCAGTCAGACACCTGCCTTCCAGAAACTAGAGTCCAGGTGGGGGTATTGCACCAAGCAGGATTACACAGTTAGCCAGGCAACTTCTAATATAGAATAGCATGATATTTATAATAGTCCATAGAATTACCATCTATATCACTAGATCAACTTTAAATAAAATTGTATGCCGTTACAATATTAACCTTATGCAAAAGAACAGCAAGCCAACCTCAGCCTAGCCAGACCTTCATTTGAATGATTCTGGCTAAGCTATTCATAGTATTGGATTGATTGCAGACCTTGGTTGGCAAACACAGGTGATTGTAATCAAATAGTAGGTGATTATCATGAAAGACCTGTCCCATGCATTGCGCCATATTGTATGGGCGGCATGTAGTTGGAATAAAGGTGGATGTGAGGCCCGGGCATGAATGGGAAGCAAATGGCGTTTTTAATGATGCCCACAAAATAGGGAAACTCGTAAAAAAGGAGATTGGGGAAGTAAGAGCAGTGAGGGTAACCAGGGGGGGATTGTAATCGTGGAGTGTCAGTCGAAGAGACTGAGGGACAAGGCTCTTAAAATCTAAAGACTTGAATCCACAAAAGTAGTAAATTTTTTAATGAGAGAAAGAGCGCTGCGGAAAGGTGTTATTAGTGGGGTCCCGTTGTCGGTAGACGTCGATTGTTTTTTGGAGGTAGAAGGAGTTTTAGGGGCAAAGCGGATGAAAAGCTATCGGGAGGGAAAAGAACAAGACTGTGGATCAGTACTTTTAGAATTTTAGGGAGAATTACCAGAAAGAGTCTATTTAGATTATGTTTGTTACAGGGTGAGGGAATATGAGAAGGTTCCACTGAGGTGCTATTGGTGTCAGGATTATGGACACGTGGCAGCGGTGTGTAGGAAAAAGGATCACAGGTGTAGAAGGTGTGGGAAAGATGGGTGTTCTGATGATGATTGTACGGTGTCTAAAGAACAGGCAATATGCTTTCACTGTGGGGGAAATCATGAAGCGGGAGCAAAGCAGTGTGAAAGAAGGAAGAGGGAAAGTGAGGTGGAAAGAACATGAGTGCAGAATAAAATAACATATGCAGAAGCAACGAAGAGAGTGAGGCCAGAAGCGGGAACTGGGAGGAAGGAACAGAATAGAACTAGAATAGAGGGAAAAGATCAAGGGAGATGTGACAAAGAAATCATGCATTTGGATAGAAGGTTTCTGGCTTTTATTGCGATGGTGATTAATTGTCAGATGACTTATTTTTCCTTTAATTTGTCACTCATCTATATATATATATATATATATATATATATATATACACACACACACACAGAGTCCCCTCCAAAAGTATTGGAACAGCAAGGCCAATTCCTTTGTTTTTGCCACACACTGAATACATTTGGGGTTGAGATAAAAAGATGAACAGGTGAGCAAAAGTATTGGAACAGTACGGAAGAGGATTAGGGCCACATGTGAAATTTTTTTTTGAGTTCTGACTTTAAAGTCAGAATTCTGAGATTAAAGTCAGAAGTATGGGTACCTGTAAGGAACCAACTTCAGTGAGAGTCACTCTGTGTCATGCAGGAGGGAAACCACACGCTGACCGAAAATGTCGGATTTAAATGAGTTTTTGCGTGTTCGAGGGGTCCCAGAGGAAGCCATTTCATTAATGGAAGAGCAAAAGGTGAGTGAAACAGAAATATGTGTTGTTTTGGTGCCTGGTGTTTGTAAAAACAAAGGAAAGGCTACGGATATGAAGGATGTGAAATGCAGACACGGGTTAGCTAACGTTAGTAGCACGTTTGTTAGCCAACATTAAGTTACTGCAAACTAACGTATCCCGGCTAGCTAGCTATAGTTATAACTATTGAATTGTATTCAAAACAGCGGTTACTACAAACGCAATCGTTTACAAAGATACGGATGAAAATGCGTCCCGTAGCCATGACTTAAATACGGAACGCCTATTCTACTGTCAAAATAAGGGGCGATTCGGTATTTTGCGAGATGGTTGGCATTCCTAAATGAAGCCAGTAACTAGAACTGTGATTCAACGTTGCCACTGCGAAATTGGACATTGACAAGGGGAGGGGACGTAACAACAATTCAAAACCGAAAGAATAATGTTGCTGTTTTAACTGCTTAGAATGCTGGATTTTGTAGCGCAGTTGATTTTAGAACTGTTTAAAGGCCGATGTGTCCCTTAACTGAGAAATAATGCCCACACTTTGGACCAATCAGAATCGAGTACTGCTTTGAAAGGGTCTAGAATGGAGTAAAATAGATAATATCAGTTTCGATTGCAGGCAACATCCAGATACTCATAAACCTGTGAGTGGGTGTGAAGTCTCACAGTGAGATGGTTTAACACTCCCTGGCTTTTTTTTTTTTTTTTTTTTTAACAAAGCTTTCCTGCAAATTTAAATCAGTATTTCCCTACTGACACTAGTACTGACTTAAGGGGCTTAACCTTGACATTATTTATGCAATGTGCACAAATAATAGAAAATAATATAAAGAAAATGATTGAAAATGATCTTTCTTCTTCTGTGCAGATTGACAGCGACGTCATAGTGCTGATGGATGATGCAACTCTGGCAAATTACATCCCCTCTTACGGAGACCGAATTGCCCTCTTCAATTTCTGCAAAAGTAAAAAGCCCCTCTCAAAGCAAAAACAAGGGCTTTTAGAAAAACTTAGTGAGAAAATGAGTCAGAAAGGAAAGCACCAAGGAAAACACATCACACGAAGACACAAGAACAACACAGACGAAGAAGCTAAAAACAACCCGAAATGTAGAGATAGGATGGATTCACAGTAATGGCAAAGTAGCCAAACAGGTGAGGGCAAAGCAGGGAGGTGGCACCAGGAAAGTTCAATTGGACTTTAATGCTGGATTAAAAGACATCCTTCAGGAAGGAAAGGAACTTTTCTTTCCTGATGGAGTATCTCCTAAAGGATCAGAATCAGATTTTGACTTTGAGGTGTGGGACTTCAAACAGAACTGCCTTACTGATGACGCTTGCCTGTCCGTTGGCACTATGTACGAGACTGCGAGGCTGACAATGTTACGCTTTTACATTGCAACCAAGCCAAAAGAACTTGAAGATGATGCCAGCGAGACATCTGAAGTGATCCTTGTCTCGGCACACAGTGGCAATGAAATCAATACAGCAGAACTACAAGAGGGAGATGGAGCTGGAGTCCAGCCTGCTTTAGAAATGTCTGTTGTCTCTGAAATTACGTTTGGTCCCCTTTATGGCGTTGAAGAAGACACAGAGGACACATTGATCTATGAGGGTTTTCCTATGCCCGCTAGTCCAGCTCACCCAGAGTATGTGATAACGATCATCGTACATCATGCTAACTCTTTACATGACATGATCACTGCTTTTTCTGATGCAGAGATTTTGAATTAATCACTGAGCGTGAGACGCATACTTCCAGACAATGAAGAAGAAGCAGGCTGTGGATCTGGGGTACTGAGAGATGTTCTCAGCTGCTTCTGGCATGAATTCTACGAGCGATGCACACTCGGTACAACAGTTAAAGTGCCCTTCATTCGCCACGATTTTCCTGCTGAAGCATGGAAGGCAATTGGCAGAATCCTTTTGAAAGGTTACCAAGATTGTCAATATTTGCCAAACAAACTTGCACTCCCCTTCCTTGAACAGGTGCTTTTTGCCAATGTGTACAGTGATCTTAAAGAACATTTTCTGCAATTTGTGAGCAGCCAAGAACGTGAGGTTTTGATGGAAGCGATGAGTGATTTCTCCGCAGTTGACTCTGATGATCTTGTGGAAGTTCTCGACAGCTATGGCTGTAGAAGGAGAATCACCGCTGAGACTCTTCCTAAAATACTGGATGAAATAGCGCACAAAGAACTTGTCCAAAAACCGATGTTCGTTATTGACTGCTGGAGGGAGATCAACCATCATCATCTCTCCCTCAGTCCAGAGGCACTGACTAAGTTGTTCTCTGACCTGCAACCAACCACGAAAAAGGTCTGTAACCTGCTGAAATTTGCCATTGATTTGACTCCAAAACAAAAGGAAGTGGAAAATCATCTGAAAAGATTCATCAGAGAGTTAGACGAAAGTAAACTTCAGAAATTTCTGCGGTTCTGCACCGGATCTGATCTTGTAATTACAGACAGCATCTACGTGGAATTTGAAGAAATGACAGAATTCACAAGAAGACCAATTGGGCACACGTGTGGGAAGATTCTGCACATAGCTGACAGCTATGAAAACTTCCCAGATTTCCGTTCAGAATTTAATGCAGTTCTTGAAAGCAATGTCTGGGTAATGGACATTGTTTAGATTCCCACAACCATTACCACAACAATCCACTGTTAATAGTTGTTCATGTTTTAACTAATTTCGCAGAATTGCAAGGACATAATTGCAAAGAATGGTGAGGAATAGATATTTAGGACCTATAATAAGCACTTCAGCATGGCCCTTAATAGTTTGAGAGAACTTACTCCAGCTGTGGAAAGAAGGAAGCCCAGCTTTGGCTACAAAATCTCCAGTTTCTACTGTCATCCCTGGTTTCATGTGCTAGGGTGGCGCATTCACAAACCACACCAACTGGCATACTGTCCATTACCAAAGCCAGATCCATCTCCACCAGATCCAAGTTCTCCAGCTGCACAACACAAACCTTGCTGGACAGAAATGTGTTTTTTTCATGTAATTGAAGGCCTTTTAATGCTGCTAAGAAGGTTGAGGGCTTAGATTCCAACTGCAGCAAGAACAGTTGCATGCTTCATCACTGCAGTGTGCAAACAGCTGTAGAATGTATTTTGCTCTGTATTTTTGCTCCTTTTTGCTTTTTTGTAAGTTGCAAAATGATGTACCACCGAGGTGAAAGATTTGTGTAAACCATTGAATTGCATGGAAGTGTAGCCAAACCCGCATCTGTCCATTGACTGAAATCTCATGTTGGACAAAAGCAAGCGCTTTGCTCAAGTCAGACTAGTTCATCCATATTTTCTACTAAGGTCTGAACTAAGTAGAACCGGACATTGGCATAATCTAAAAGTAATGCTGGCAGTTTTTCAACACTGTATTGTTAATTGCCCAGTAATCGGTCCAATTTTACCCTTGACTTTTGCATTACTCACGCTTGCAAAATGTTGCGTTAGGCTGTATGCCATTGCTGGGTTTAATTGAATTCAGGTCTTTAAAGTTTGGATACTATGACTGCTAAAATACCACGTCCTAGTTAGTGAAAGCAAGTCTGAAGTGTAGTTTTAGTAGGCCTAAATACTGAAGCTATTCTGTTGTTTTCTCAGATGTCATATTGCCTTGATACCACACGTCTTAATCAACCAGTTTGATGATGCATCTTGCAGTATCTTGTGACACCACAAATCCCAGTTGAATTGCATGAATATATAGCTAACAGTAACTCTACATCTGTCCATTGGTCGTGATCTCATGTTGACTGAGCAAATCAGACTAGTTCTTCCTTCTGAACAGACCAAGTCTTATACATATTCTCTTTAAAGTTCGGACACTTATTACTATCTGATTGTTATGTGCTAAAATTGCAAATATTTCTTTTTTACTGAAAGTCTGTAGTAGTTTGATTAAGTCATCCAAATCCAGCATTGCAAGCATTGTTGTGAGCAGCAAAACTGATGTAATCTCTTTTCATTTTGTACACTTTGTACTGATTGTTATTGCATAGGCACTATACAATGCAGTCTCATAATTTTGAGTTCTTACATTACACACCTTGTGGATCAACCAATTTGATAACAGCAATGTCAAAGGGCTGTAATTGTTCAGTCATTCTTGTGCCAAATTCTCATGTTCTCAGGTGTCATGTTAATCTTAATTCAACACCAGAAAGTATTTCCTTGTTACTAAAAGTAAGTCTGGAGTATAGCTTTAGTATAGCTGTATGCACATCTTAAACATTAACACATGCCTTAATTCTACACCATGTTTATGGATGACTCTTGAGGTATTTTGTGATACCACAGACCCTGGTTGAATAGTCAATGTTGCCTGTTAAGTGTTCATGATCTTTTACATTAGGTCACTGATGTAGAACATATGTTATGATCAAGAGGCTATATGAGACTATCTAAGGCTAAACATTCTACTTTTTTATTTTCCCATCAAAATGAAATTGTATGTTTCATATACTGTATGCATTATGTAGAATTTTTCATGCAGGGACCCATTTTAGCTCATGAGCATCGCTTTAGTTGAGATCTCTTGTAAAGCCTCTTTAACTCTCTTCTGGCTGGACTACCGGCATCTGCCACCAGACCCCTGCAGCTCATTCAGAATGCTGCGGCTCGTCTGGTCTTCAACCTCCCCAGACACTCCCACGTAACTCCCCTGCTCACTACCCTCCACTGGCTGCCTGTTATAGCTCGCATCAAATTCAAAACATTGGTCCTAGCATACCAGGCAGTCAAGGGATCAGCCCCAGCATACCTTCACAAGATATTCAAACCCTACATGCCAGCCAGATCCCTCCGTTCTGCTACCTCAGGACGCCTAGCACCTCCCCCTCTTCGCACCTGCACTTCCAGAACACGTCTCCTGTCTGTTCTGGCCCCACGATGGTGGAATGACCTCCCTGTGGAGGTCAGAACAGCTGAGACTGTGACCCATTTCAAACGACGACTGAAGACCCACCTCTTCAGGCTGCACCTCTCCCCATCCCTCCCTTCCCCCCTGTAAATGACTAAAACTTAGGGTTGTAACTAGGCAGCTGTTTCATAGGTGACTTAGTCGATGCGCCTGTCTTAACGACTAATTGTATTTTTATTTATTTTTATTTTTCCATAGATTGCGTTGTTGCCGTTCTCGTTGTTAGTGTTAATCAGTTTAACCATCAGGGTCCAAGTTGAACTATGCGGTTGTTCCCTGTACTTGGACCGGTACTTCTCTCTAGGGTTTTCGTCATACTTGTTCCTGGTTATGGTTATACACTTTGTTGTACGTCGCTCTGGATAAGAGCGTCTGCCAAATGCCTGTAATGTAATGTAATGTAATGTTAACTGTAAAAAGGTTAAATGTTACTTTTAACATTGAAATGTTAGTTTAAAAAGTCGAGCCATTCTAGTTATGCTCTTTATCGACCAGCCAATCTGGTTATGACATTTAACCATGTTATTATTGGTATTACTAAGAAAATGTATTTTTATATCAACTTTTAATGTGAATTAAATGTTACTTCTTCCACCACATTTGTATTCGCGTCTTTGGTTGAATGTTGATCAAGCTCCCTATCCATATGGGTAAAAAGTGATGGGGTAAATAAGGTTTACAATACAGTTGTTCGAGAATGTTACAAAGCATTTTATAGTCATTCATATTGGACACAAATGTGAGAAGGTCATTAGTCAGCTGGCATTAAAAACAATTGTGAAAGAAGTGTGTGGACAATTTACACGAGTGAAATGCACACTGCATTGCATGGGCATTCTGAGAATAAAGCAGGGCTCTGAAATTACCAATAACAACTGACTCATTTAAAGGTGCAGTAAATAATTTCACCAGTACCAGGTGCCAACCATTCACCATTAAACAGTGGTAGGGATTTACCTAGAAAGAACAGATTTTAGTGTTAAGGAAAAATATGAAACCTGAAACGGTTCCACTGAAAGTCTAATAGTAAATGCACAATGGTCATTTTGAACACTCTTAATAAAGACTTGGGGCAGTAATACAAAAACTTGTTCTTGAAACGTGGGAAAGAGAAATACGACATGGAAATTATGTTTCTGAGGATCAAACATTTCTGAGGAATACATGGAATATCAAGGCCTACAATTTTTATTGATACATTTTTGACAAAATGAAGTAACAATACCATGGTGGGTTGTTTTTAACCATCTCATGTTTAAGAAAGCCCTTTCACTGCTTAAGCTTTAGAACCAAACCTTTTCCTCAGTTTTCCTTACTACATATAGTACTTAATACATTCATTTGTCCCCATTTGTTTTGCAGCAAAATATTTCTTAAAAAAAAACATTTCACTGATTATTTTATATTAAAATGTAGCTACAATTTAGCTATTTTTTAAGGGCTCTTGAGTTGTAGTTTTCTTCTTTCAAACTTCACCTCAAACTGCATGTTTTCCTTTGTATTTAGTAAAAATTGGATTTGTACCATTGATCAAATATGTTGCTGTATTTCCTCTCTTAACATGATGTACAGATCAGCTGCAGCAAGCGGATCTGCTGGAGCATCCCATCCATCAGTAGACAACACAGTTCAAAAACGGTTTCATCGCACGGAAACTGGCCTTTGGGAGTACACTCTTCCTTACACAAAGTGACCTCCTCCATGGCAATAGGTTTGAGTCTATCCTCAGCACTGTGCAACTCTGGGAATAAGTACATCACAACTGGCCGACCCGACGCCGCCTCATTACTTGATCTTGGTCTGATTTTGTGTGAATTCCATGTGTTGACGACTTCATCAAGTTCATCCTGCATAAAAAGAAGCACAGTAAATACAGATTACAAACGTGTCAAATACGTCTTGTACTACGTAACTGCTGCCTGTCTAAATTGAAGCTTAGGTTGCTGCGTTGTCACTGTATGCCCCCCATCAGCTAAGTCAATATCGAACAGACACAGCACGCATCTTTGTTAACGTCAACAATCAATGTAAAATTAAGCAGCAATAAGACAATATTTCTTCAGAAATTGCATTCTCCAGTTATTATTATTATTAGTATTAGTATTATTATTATTATTATTATTATTAACACTATTGTATTACTTAATCTTCTTCAGGTAAAAAAAGTTGTATAAGGAAACAGAATTGGATAAGACTTTTGTCCAAAAAGTCTCCTGTGAAATGCCCATCATCCTGGAAAGTTTGAAATAAGTTCATCCAGAATTGCGCACTCTGTCTGCGGAGGGTACTCCACCATCCCTCAATGCGCTGGTTTGCTGTGCTTCTTCCATAGAGGAAACTTCTCTCCCCTGCAAAACTGTCTGGGTGGTTTCTCCGCAAAAACATCTGCATTTCTTCTACACAACCATTTTCCGTGCCCCTGTCTGCACGAATCCTCTCTGGACATCCACCTATGCATGAAACTGTTTTGATAAAGTAACTTGCAACTACTTTAGGATCGCTGTTCGTGGTATAGGCCTCCATCCATAACACATAGCGGCTAAAACCATCTATACAGCCATTGATGGCAATGCCATAGGGCTTTAACTTATCGTAGCCGTCCATGTGCCAAAGTGCATTTGGCCCTCTGCAGCTGTACTGACGTCTTCTCAAGCGTTGTGCTCATCTTAATTCCACACCTTGTGGATCAACCAATTTGATGATGCGTCTTATGGTATCTTGTGACACAACAAATCCCCGTTGAACTGCACGAAGATGTAGCCAACGGTAACCCTGCATCTGTCCACTGGTCATCTCATGCTGGACAAAAGCCAGCACTTCGTCCAAGTCAGACTGGTTCCTCTTTCTGAACAGACCAAGTCTTCTACAAATTCTCTTTAAAGTTTGGACACTTATTATCTGATTGTTATGTGCTAAAAGTGCAAGTATTTCTTTGTTACTGAAAGAAAGTCTGAAGTACAGTCTGATTAAGTCATTCAAATCCGGCATTGCAGACGTTGTTGTGAGCAACAAAACTGATGTAATCTATCTAATCACTTTGATAGGAGACTTTTGCAGAAATTGAAGAGGGCAATTCGGTCTCCGTAAGAGGGGATGTAATTTGCCAGAGTTGCGTCATCCATCAGCACTATGACGTCGCTGTCAATCTGCACAGAAGAAGAAAGATCATTTTCAATCATTTTCTTTATATTATTTTCTATTATTTGTGCACATTGCATAAATAATGTTAAGGTTAAGCCCCTTAAGTCAGTACTAGTGTCAGTAGGGAAATACTGATTTAAATTTGCAGGAAAGCTTTGTAAAAAAAAAAAGCCAGGGAGTGTTAAACCATCTCACTGTGAGACTTCACACCCACTCACAGGTGTATGAGTATCTGGATGTTGCCTGCAATCGAAATCTATTTTACTCAATTCTAGACCCTTTCAAAGCAGTACTCGATTCTGATTGGTCCAAAGTGTGGGCATTATTTCTCAGTTAAGGGACACATTGGCCTTTTAACAGTTCTAAAATCAATGCGCTACAAAATCCAGCATTCTAAGCAGTTAAAACAGCAACATTATTCTTTCGGTTTTGAATTGTTGTTACGTCCCCTCCCCTTGTCAATGTCCAATTTCGCAGTGGCAACGTTGAATCACAGTTCTAGTTACTGGCTTCATTTAGGAATGCCAACCATCTCGCAAAATACCGAATCGCCCCTTATTTTGACAGTAGAATAGGCGTTCCGTATTTAAAGTCATGGCTACGGGACGCATTTTCATCCGTATCTTTGTAAACGATTGCGTTTGTAGTAACCGCTGTTTTGAATACAATTCAATTGTTATAACTATAGCTAGCTAGCCGGGATACGTTAGTTTGCAGTAAGTTCATGTTAGCTAACAAACGTGCTACTAACGTTAGCTAACCCGTGTCTGCATTTCACATCCTTCATATCCGTAGCCTTTCCTTTGTTTTTACAAACACCAGGCACCAAAACAACACATATTTCTGTTTCACTCACCTTTTGCTCTTCCATTAATGAAATGGCTTCCTCTGGGACCCCTCGAACACGCAAAAACTCATTTAAATCCGACATTTTCGGTCAGCGTGTGGTTTCCCTCCTGCATGACACAGAGTGACTCTCACTGAAGTTGGTTCCTTACAGGTACCCATACTTCTGACTTTAATCTCAGAATTCTGACTTTATTCTCAGAATTCTGACTTTAATCTCAGAATTCTGACTTTAAAGTCAGAACTCAAAAAAAAATTTCACACGTGGCCCTAATCCTCTTCCATAGAACAGACAGTATTTAAGTAAATGAAAAAAAATAACACTTAATATTTGGTAGCATATCTCTTGCTTGCAATAACTGCATCAAACCTGCGACCCATTGACATCACCAAACTGTTGCATTCTTCTTTTGTGATGCTTTTCCAGGCTTTTACTGCAGCCTCTTTCAGTTGTTGTTCGTTTCAGGGGGTTTTTCCCCAATCTCCTCTTCAGGAGGTGAAATGCATGCTCAATTGGGTTAAGGTCTGGTGATTGACTTGGCCAGTCTACAACCTTTCACTTTTTCTCCCTAATGAAATCCTTTGTTGTGTTGGCAGTGTGTTTTGGGTCATTGTCTTGCTGCATGATGAAGTTCCTCCCAATTAGTTCGGACGCAAATCTGATTATGATTCTAAAGTATATTGCATGTGCATGTGTATATCAACAAAGCATTTAATTGTTGTTGACATAATTTTGATTGTGTGTTATGAACTTACTGTGCTTTGGCAACAAAATTTTGTCATTCCAAAAAAGCATTTGACTAAACTGAGAGGAGCGTATGAGTGATAGAGCAATATATGAGGGTACAGCGTGACAATTCTAGTATGAAGTTGGCAGACCGAATGTTTTTGTAGACTTCTGAATTCATCCTGCAGCTACCATCATGAGTTACATCATCAATAAAGATTTGTGAGCCCACTCCAGAAGCAGCCATGCAAGCCCAAGCCATGACACTTCCTTCACCGTGCTTCACAGATGAGCTTATATGTTTTGGATCATGAGCAGATCCCTTCTTTCTCCACACTTTGGCCTTTCCATCACTTTGGTAGAGGTCTCATCAGTCGATAAAACTTTGTTCCAGAACTTTTGTTTGTGGCTCATCTCTGTACTTCTTTGCAAATTGTAATCTCGTCTTCCGATTCTTACTACTGATGAGTGGTTTGCATCTTGTGGTATAGCCTCTATATTGCTGCTCTCTAAGTCTTCTTCGAACAGTTGATTGAGATACCTTCACCCCTGTCCTGTGGAGATTGTTTGTGATGTCACTGACTGATGTTTTGAGGTTTTTCTTCACAGATTTCACAATGTTTCTGTCATCAACTGCTGTTGTTTTCCTTGGTCAACCTGTTCGATATCTGTTGCTCAGTACGCCAGCGGTTTCTTTCTTTTTCAGGACATTCCAGGTTGTCGTACAAGCTATCCCCAATGCTTGTGCAATGGCTCTGATCGATTTCCCCTCTTTTCAAAGCTTGCTTTTCTCCCAAAGACAGCTCTCTGGTCTTCATGTTAGTTTATCTTTTATAACACAAATGCAGTTTTCACAGGCAAAACCCAAGGCTAACACCAAGAGTAGACATTCAGAACTATTTATTGTTTAACCAATCAATCTAACAGGATACATCTGGGCAACAAGAAACACCTGTCAGTCACATGTTCCAATACTCACCTAAAAATTGGGTTGTCTGATACAAAAGGTGATATGTTCTAAGTTGTTTAACAAATCTAGATAAAAATACCAGGAAATAAAAGCTGAAATTCGGATCGGTCATCTCATGTACATATTTTGACCTCAAACTCAATTGTCTTCAGTATATAGCAAAAACAAAGGAATTGACCTTGCTGTTCCAATACTTTTGGAGGGGACTGTATATATATATATATATATATATAAAATCCTGCCTGGGCCTTTTTGTGTGGTTTGCATGTTCTCCCAGTGTCCACGTGGGTTTCGTCTGGTACTCCGGTTTCTCTAAATTGAGTATGAATGTGTGAGTGTATTATATGTGAATGGTGTGTGTCCTGTGAAAGATTAGCAACCTGTCCATGCAGTAGTCGTGCCTCTTGCCCAATGCACGCTGGGATAGGCTCCAGCATCCCCCGGGACCCTGACCAGGATAAGCGGGTATAGATAATGGATGGATGGATGAATATATGTATACATATATATATATATACACTCACCGACCACTTCATTAGGTGACAGGAGTGGCACCCGGTGTGGTCTTCTGCTGCTGTAGCCCATCTGCTTCAAGGTTTCACGTGATGTGCATTCAGAGATGCTCTTCTGCATTCCTCAGTTGTAACGAGTGGTTATTTGAGTTACTGCTGCCTTTCTATCAGCTCGAACCAGTCTGGCCAATCTCCTCTGACCTCTGCCATCAACAAGGCATTTTCGCCCAGAGAACTGCTGCTCACTGGATATTTTCTCTTTTTCGGACCATTCTCTGTAAACCCTAGAGATGGTTGTGCGTGAAAATCCCAGTAGATCAGCAGTTTCTGAGATACTCAAACCAGCCCGTCTGGCACCAACAACCATGCCATGTTCAAAGTCATTCAAATCACCTTTCTGTCATGGTCCTGTTTTCCTGTCTGTGTTTCCCCTGTTGGGCCGCCAGATGGCGGCACTTCTGTTTTGTGTCCTGCTCCCCCCCTGTTAATTGTTTGATTGTTTCATTGTCTCGTTATTCCATCATTGTTCCCACCTGTGTCTTGTTATCACCTCCTTCTGGTTTGATTGTTTTTTGAGTTCACCTGTGTCTTGTTACCCCTTGTCTATTTAAGTTCTCTGTTCCCTTGACTCGGGTGCTGGTTCCTTGTGTTTGTTACCTGACGTACATGTACCTGCTTCCTTGTGTTTGTTCCCAAATTCTGTCTGTTGCAAACCGTACGTACCTGCCTGTACCTTGTTCCCGTGTTTTGTTTGACCTTCCCTTGTGCTTTGTACCTGCCTGCGTTTTTTACCTGTTTGTGTTTGTTCCTGAGAAGTGTTTGTTTGTAATGCCCTTGTGCTCTGCCTGCCTGTGTTCTGCCCTGACCGTGTTCCGCCCTACCCGTGTTTGTGAGTTCCTCTTGTTTTCTGTTTCATTTGATATTTTTTGAGTTTGTGTTTTTGCCCTTCGTGGCCTTCTCTGTTCCCTACTTGTTTGCCTGTCGTGTTAGTAAAGTCTTTGTTAATTTTCCCTTTTGAGTTTGTGTTTCTTTCCCTCTGCGTTTGGGTCCCCCCTACCCGTACCGTGACAGAAGGAACCAGCCAGTGTGGGACCCAGCAGAGGTTTGTTTTTTTTTTTTGTTTTTTTTTTTTGGGTTGTTTGTTGTTTGTTGTTTGTTTGTTTGTTTATCATGCCACCGGGGTGGTGGAGTGACCCGGAGGACTCGCCACCCAGCGACTGGGAGTCCCTCGCCCTTGAGCCTCCCAGCGCCCGAGGCGGACGGTCACGGAGGCGCCGTGGTGGGGCTGCCTCCCGGTCGGCCAGACCTCCAGCTGCCCAGCCAGCGGTTCCCGGCCCTGCGTCATTTGAAGGGTCTCGACTGGCGATCTTTCCAGGGTCCGGCCCGCGGGGGTCCCGCCGGTCCCGTCCGGCTGCCCAGCCGGGTTCCCTACGGCTGTGGTCTGTGTTCCTGTCCCCTGCCCGGCCCGGACGGCGGGGCCCTCGGCCTGCTCCGCCCCAAGTCCCGGAGCGGCCTTCACGGCCTGCTCTGCCTCAAGTCCCGGAGCGGCCTTCACGGCCTGCTCTGCCTTAAGTCCCGGAGCGGCCTTCACGGCCTGCTCTGCCTCAAGTCCCGGAGCGGCCTTCACGGCCTGCTCTGCCTCAAGTCCCGGAGCGGCCTTCACGGCCTGCTCTGCCTCAAGTCCCGGAGCGGCCTTCACGGCCTGCTCTGCCTCAAGTCCCGGAGCGGCCTTCACGGCCTGCTCTGCCTCAAGTCCCGGAGCGGCCTTCACGGCCTGCTCTGCCTCAAGTCCCGGAGGGGCCTTCACGGCCTGCTCTGCCTCAAGTCCCGGAGGGGCCTTCACGGCCTGCTCTGCCTCAGGTCCCGGAGGGACCTTCACGGCCTGCTCTGCCTCAGGTCCCGGGGCGGCCTTCACGGCCTGCCCTGCCCCAAGTCCCGGAGAGGCTCCCAGATCCGCCTCGAGCCCCGGAGAGGCCCCCAGAGCCGCCTCGAGCCCCGGAGAGGCCCCCAGAGCCGCCTCGAGCCCCGGAGAGGCCCCCAGAGCCGCCTCGAGGCCCCCAGAGCCGCCTCGAGCCCCGGAGAGGCCCCCAGAGCCGCCTCGAGCCCCGGAGGCCCCGCCTGCTCTGACCCTTCCGCGGAGGCCGCCTGCTACACCCAAGTTTCGGGCTTTACTTGCGCCTCGAGCCCCGGGGGGGCCTCCGGAGCCGCCTCAAGCCCCAGGGGGGCCTCCGCAGCCGCCTCGAGTCCCGGGGGGGCCTCCGGAGCCGTCCAGAGCTCCGGAGAGGCCTCCAGAGCCGTCCAGAGCCCCGGAGAGGACAACGGTTCCATCTGTTGTTCCGCAGGGGTCGCCGCAGACTGCTCTGGCCGCCCCGCAGGCTAAGCCACCTGCCTTGCCCCCTGGTGTTTGTGCTCCCCCTAGTGTTCTCGCGCCCCCCAGTGTCCGTTCTTTCCCTAGTGTTCTCGCTCCCCCTAGTGTTCTCGCGCCCCCCAGTGTCCGTTCTTTCCCTAGTGTTCTCGCTCCCCCTAGTGTCCACACCTTGCCCCCTGGCGTTCGTGCTTCCCCTGGCGTTCGTGCTTCCCCTGGCGTTCGTGCTCCCCCTGGCGTTCGTGCTTCCCCTAGTGTTCTCACGCCCCCCAGTGTCCGTTTTCCCCCCAGAGTCCGCACTCCCTCTAGTGTTCCCCCGTCCTCTAGTGTTCCCCCGTCCTCTAGTGTTCCCCCGTCCTCCAGGGTTCGTCCTTCCCCTGGTGTCGTCGCTCCCCCCAGTGGTCGTCCCTCCCCCGGTGTCCGTCCTTCCCCCAGTGGTCGTCCCTCCCCCGGTCTCGTCGCTCCCCCCAGTGGTCGTCCCTCCCCCGGTCTCGTCGCTCCCCCCAGTGGTCGTCCCTCCCCCGGTCTCGTCGCTCCCCCTGGTGTCCATTCTCCCTTTGGTGTCTGTCCTCCCAACCGTGTGTCCGTGTGTTCCCCGGCCCCCCTGTCTAATTGTCTGCCCGCCTGTTTGTCTGTTAGTCTACCCGTATGTGTGTCAGCCAGTTTGTTGGCCTGTTTGTCTGCCCCCCAGGCCGTCAGCCCATCGGCCAACGTGTTTGCCCGCCTGTCTGCCTGTCTGTCAGTGTGCCAGTCTGCGTGTGTTTTGTCTTGTTTGCCTGTGTGTCAGACCCTATGTCAGTTGTTGGGCTCCCCCCTTGCCTTCCCTGTCTGCCTGTCCCTTTGTGTGTCCGTCGGTGTCGCCGTGTGCCTCCCCGCCTGCTTGTCCCTGTGTCTGTCTTTGTAGGTCTCCCTATTGTGCCAGTGTTTGTCAGTCTTTCCCCCTCAGTCTTGTCCATCCCAGTCCAGTGTTGTCGTGCCCCGTCTCGTTGCTGTCCTTTGTCTACCTGGCCCCAGTCCAGTCCTGTGTCTACCTCGCCCCAGTCCAGTCCTGTGTGTCTGCCTTGCCCCTGTCTGAGTTCCCCCCGGGCCCTGAGTTTCCCTGTGACGCCCGATGTGCGGGCCCTGAGTTTCCCCCGTGACGCCCGATGTGCGGGCCCTGAGTTTTCCCCGTGTCGCCCGGGTCCTGCCCAGCCCTGAGTCTCCCCGTGTCGCCCTGTTTTCCTAGTTCCTGAGTTTTGTCCCAAGTTTTCCCGTGTTCTGTTTTCCCCCGTCGTCCTGTTCCCCGTCCGAGTCCAGTCCCGAGTCCTGTTCCCCCGTCCGAGTCCAGTCCCGAGTCCTGTTCCCCCGTCCGAGTCCAGTCCCGAGTCCTGTTCCCCCGTCCGAGTCCAGTCCCGAGTCCTGTTCCCCCGTCCGAGTCCAGTCCCGAGTCCTGCGTCCCGTTCCAGTCCTGAGTCCCGTCCTGGTCCTGTCCAGTCCAGCCCTGAGTCTTGTCCTGTCCAGTCCAGTCCTGTTCCTGCCCCAGTTCTGTGTCCAGTCCCTGTTCCTGTCTGAGTCCTGTCTCTAGCCCCCACCCTCTGTTGACTCCCTCCCCGGGTCAGCCTCCTGGGACGTCAGGAGCCGTCCCTTGGGGGGGGGGTACTGTCATGGTCCTGTTTTCCTGTCTGTGTTTCCCCTGTTGGGCCGCCAGATGGCGGCACTTCTGTTTTGTGTCCTGCTCCCCCCCTGTTAATTGTTTGATTGTTTCATTGTCTCGTTATTCCATCATTGTTCCCACCTGTGTCTTGTTATCCCCTCCTTCTGGTTTGATTGTTTTTTGAGTTCACCTGTGTCTTGTTACCCCTTGTCTATTTAAGTTCTCTGTTCCCTTGACTCGGGTGCTGGTTCCTTGTGTTTGTTACCTGACGTACATGTACCTGCTTCCTTGTGTTTGTTCCCAAATTCTGTCTGTTGCAAACCGTACGTACCTGCCTGTACCTTGTTCCCGTGTTTTGTTTGACCTTCCCTTGTGCTTTGTACCTGCCTGCGTTTTTTACCTGTTTGTGTTTGTTCCTGAGAAGTGTTTGTTTGTAATGCCCTTGTGCTCTGCCTGCCTGTGTTCTGCCCTGACCGTGTTCTGCCCTGACCGTGTTCCGCCCTACCCGTGTTTGTGAGTTCCTCTTGTTTTCTGTTTCATTTGATATTTTTTGAGTTTGTGTTTTTGCCCTTCGTGGCCTTCTCTGTTCCCTACTTGTTTGCCTGTCGTGTTAGTAAAGTCTTTGTTAATTTTCCCTTTTGAGTTTTTGTTTCTTTCCCTCTGCGTTTGGGTCCCCCCTACCCGTACCGTGACACTTTCTTTCCCATTCTGATGCTTGCTTTGAACTTCGGCAGATCGTCTTGACCATGTCTACCTGCCTAAGTGTATTGAGTTGCTGCCACGATTAGATATTCGCATTAACGGGTGCAGTTTGCAGTTGAACAGGTGTTCCTAATGAAGTGGCCAGTAAGTGTATATATATATATATATAGTAATGCTTGCTGACGTAACTTGTGTATAGTTGAGAAATTACTTTTGTGTTTATGTGCAACTAACCAGTAAGTGCGCACTGTAAGTTGTACCAGTATTTGCATATGGGCCACAGATGATGTATAAGAAACCGTGTGTGGCCAGTTCCTGCAGTCTCTGGCTTATTTACATTTCCTTAGATTTGTGAGGTAATAAATGAGCGCAAAGACTCGAATACAATATCCACCCGGTCTGAGAAGGGCTTCAACCAGGCAACGTCCCTAGAGGAAGAAGCACTGCAGGTGCTCTTTGACATCAGTGACAATAAGCCCCCAACGTTTGTTGAGTGCAGCGCTGGCCAGGTGGTTTGGCGAGGTAACCACAAGCAGAAGAGAAGCTGGGTCTATTTGCAGAGGATGTGCAGTGGCTAACTCAACGAGCTTACACATCCACTGCAAATAGACCCAGCTTCTCCCCAGGTTTCCTTTTTTTAGCCTGTAGCTGGTTTTTGAGAGTAATGAGACAGCTTGGCCCTCCACGCATTCTAGCAGGGAATCCTTCTAACACATTTCAGGCAGCAGGTCTGCACTGCATGCCCAAATGATCTGAATGAGCCTCTGGCCCAGGCTGAGAACCTAAAGGCAGTCCTTAATGGCCAGTGCACCAACAGTTCGTGGGCTGGTCAGCTTGGATGACAGGGGTGGACAGGAAATGACGTCAGGGCAGTGGAGGCTCCAAGATGGAACCTCTGGTACAGGCGGCATTGGAAAAAAAGGCATCTGATGTGAGACTTCAAATGGAGTCTGTGAGATGACAGTGAAAAGCCACAGCAGCCGGGAAATGGGGCACCATCAGTCTGTGAGCAGAAATCCCTCAGAAAAACAGGCTGGGCTGCTTGGGCTGCTTGTGAAGTGGCCGATACACCGGTTACTGCGGTGATTGACACCAGACCTAATATTAGTTTAATTCAATGGGACTGTTAGCATATAGAGCAGCAAGGGTAGCCACAGGTATTAAATTAGAGACAGTGACTAGGCAAATGGCCGACAATCTCAATTGCTATAAGCTACCTGTGCGGTTAGGGCCGGCCATTATTGAACAAGAGTTCTTTCAAGCTAACATGACCAGTTCCTGTATCTTAGGCCTGGATGCCCTAACCAGTGCTGGGGTGACTATTGACAAAGCCATGCAGTTTGCCCTCCTTAAAGGCCAATGCCTGCCCCAACCCTCTTCCAATAATCACAGTGGCACAGAGTGCAAAGCGAGTAGCTCAACTGTCCTGCAGACAGCGATAGAACAATTAGTGCAGCACAGTAGTGAAGGGCTTAGTTATGGTGAACATAGCCAGCTACACACTCTACTAGTATTTGTTTGTGGCCAAAGACAGCAAGTGCACATGGAATAATGTCACCAAAAATGTCATTGATACAGGTACAGTCACACCTATCCGTCATCAGCGGTGGCACCTTCCCCTGATGCAGAGAGCAGAAGTAGAGGCAAAAATGAAAATAATGGTAGCAACCAGCATTATTCACCCCTTTGAAAGCTGGTGAGCCTCTCCTCACAGCTCCCTCCTTTTCTGTGTAGACTATAGGTGGCTAAATGCAGAAACTAAAAAAGACTTACCTGTTCCCCTGTGTTGTAGATGCATTAGAGAGCATAGGAGGCTCTACTTGGTTTTGTCTGCTTGATCTACATAGTGGCTCTTAGCAGGCCCTCCTCACTGCTGCTGCCCCTCAAGATGGCATTTATGTCATGGTTCTGTCTTTTTGTTTATGTTTTTCCTTTTTTGGCCGCCAGGTGGCGGCACTTCTCAGTTCTGTACTTCTGTTCGTTTCCTCATTGGTTTCCCCTGTATTAATTGTATTATTGTTTTCTATTATTGTTTTCTATTATTCAATCATTGTTTTTGTTCATGTCTCGTTATTCCATACCTCTCTTGTTTGATTATGTATTGAGTTCACCTGTGTCTGGTTTATTTAAGTCCTTTGTTTCCCTGACTCGGGGGCTAGTTCCTTGTGTTTCTGACTGTATGTATCTGCCTGCTTGTGTTCTGATTTGTGTGTGTGTTACACCTGCCCGTATTCTGTCCTGCCTGTGTTCCGCCCTGCCTGTGTTCTGTTCTGTTTTTTTAGTTCTTAAGAATTCTTTTGAGTTTGTGGTTTTGCCTCTCGTGGCCTCTGTTTGTTCCTGAGTTTTTTTGTAATTAAATTCTTTGTTAATATTCACCCTTTGGAGTTTCATTAGTTTCTCCCACTCTGCGGGTCCATTTCCCCAAAAACCCGACACTTTACTGCCGTTTGGGCTTACAAATATCCCTGCCTGAGTCCTAGCTTTGGTGTACCCAGATAAAGCATTCATTTTGGACACCAATCCTAGCAATGTAGGTACTAGAGGGGTGTTATTGCAGCTCACAGAAGAGAGGTCACGCCACCCCTGTACTGGTAACCCTTGCCGACACTGTGTGCTGAGCTGAGAGATGACCAGAAGAGGGAACAGGAGACCCCCCTCAAGACCATCCCCGAACCTGAGTCCAGTTCTGAGTCCACTTCTGAACAAGTAGTTGAGAAACATTGGTCCTCCTGTCTTACCGATCCGCTGAGCAGGAATTCATTGTCTGCACCCTAGTGGCATTGCAGTTCAGAAGAGAGCTCCTTTCCAATGGCCCCAGTACTGAATATGTGCACCAGCTGCAAAACCATCTGGACTGCGTCCACCAGCTGGCCAGAGAGGAACCTGAGCAGGGGGCACAGCAAAAAAGGAATTACATCCTGCACTGCTCCAGTCGGGTGTTCCAGCCAGGGTACATGGTCTGGTTGTACAACCCTCACCGACAGAAGGACCGGGCACCTGAACAAGTTGGAGAGTGTCTGGGAGGGCACCTACATGGTCCTCTTGCTCTTGTCTGACGTGGTGTACCAGGTCTGACTGCAGCTTCGCCAGCGGGAAGTGGTCCTGCATGCGGACCACCTTGCACCGTATTGGGGGACCCTGCTCGCCAAGCAACAGCCGCTGGTCCCAAGTGACACACAGCAGCCGTCAGCAGTAGCCGTCAGCAGCCTATAAACCTTCTGACTGACCTTTTTTTCCATTATGGAGAGACCACTGAGAGTCTACCAATGTCCTCTGTGCAAATTAATGCACATATGTTATAACGGCCATAGCCTATAACTTGTGACAGTAGACTAGGAGTTGAAATAAGGGTCAAGTTATGAAAACAACAACAACAACAACAACAATCAAATAAAGGTCTGAATATGTGAATTAGCGACACAGATTGCATTCATATTTCTATATAAAAACGCATTGTGTCAGTGAACTTTCGATGAACACTTGCCAGAGTGTTTGAACAAGGCACAAACCAATGCAGTTTATAAGCCTCAACGAGAAGGCACAAGTCAAAAAGCTTTTACAAGATTGATGGATGTTATCCTCCTTTCCAGTGTCCTTTTGTTACTGCAGGGAATTATATTATTTCCAGTAGCCTACCCCCAGAAACCTCCATAAAATATCACTTTGGTGACTAAACTCTAAATGGCAATTTTGGACAAAGCTGACAAATAATGTCTGATGGATGACATCAACAATATCTAGATAAGGATAATCAAGCTTCTATGATGTTGCGATTTGGTGAACATATTCTTACTGTACAACATCAGAAGGATTCGACCATACCTGACTACGCACCCAGCTGCTTGTCCAGGCCATGGTGACCTCCCGCCTTGATTACTACAACTCTCTCCTTGCAAGCCTGCCAGCTTGTGCCATACAACCGCTACAGATGATTCAAAATGTCGCTGCCCGACTCATCTACAACCTTCCCACAGTACAGTCACCAAAATGCAGTTGGTTATTTATAGCATTGTATCTTTCAAGGTTAATGGGGAAATTAGATGGAGCAAATGCAATTTGATTCAGCTCAGGGCATTCATGTGTTAAAAAGTGCGGAAGGTGATTTTTCTGGTGTGCTTTTACTGTATACCCAAGGTAAACTACGCAGAACTACCACATACCTCACATAAATGTGTCAAGAGTCAATTAAAACGGGCTAACAAAGAAAATCCGGATGAAAATATTCAGCAACCGAATTAAATAGTTTGAATGTTTCGGTATGTAATATGCTGTCCCAGCACGAACGCTTAATAGTTTATAAAACAGATGCTTAATGCTAAAGCAAGAAAAGAACAGAAGAGCACACAAAATAATCCTCAATCTTAATTTCTCATCTGTAGACGTTGGCAGGCTATAACCAAAAGTAGGCTACTAATGTTTGAAGTCAAGTTATTGTTTTGAAAATAATAAATCGGTTTGCGGCTGCAGATTTTTAAAAATGGCGGTTGAAATAAAATGTTGCGAGTACTCGACCAATCAGAAATGTTCAGCGCTTGAGCCCCACCCCAAAAGTTCCTGTACTTTTCGAAAGTACTACCCCCCGAGCAGGGACTTTTTTAAGGGTAAAATAAAGTCCCCGGAACTTAATTTAGACAGCTAGTTCCTGCGGTGGAAACACACTGAGTTCCTCAACATTTCACAACAGCTATAATTAAAGGACGTCACAGTTGGCTATTGAGAGGTTGTGTCTGTTGGATGCTGGGATACAGATTTTTCACAAGGAGATATAGATCTCTCACAGGGACATATACAGTAGGTCTCTCACAATAGTGGATGTGAATGAGTTTGTGCACTCCTCTACATAAACACAATGTACACTCTCACTAACACACACTTACTCTCATTCACACACACACATACACACAATGTACACTCCACACATGCGTACATACATGCACATAGCCATACAGACACCAACACACACACACACACACACACACACAGAGGTCAAGAGAGTGCAAAATAAATGCATGCAAGTTTTTCTTTATCTGAGGATATTACAAGAGTTTGCCAGCATGATGTCCATGCAGGACTTAAGGTTTGTCTTTTTCATATTAAAGAGAAAGTGTCTTATTGTGACAGCCAGGAGGGAAAAGAGCACTGCACAGGATTAATGATTCAGTACACCAAGAAAACCCAACCATACCTATACCATGAATAAAAATAAACAGTGTACTTTAAAATCTAATACTTACATAAAATCATAAAGTAGGTATATTTATGTATTGTAGCGTATTCAAGTCAAGTTTGTACAAATTTAGGGAGGTATACAGCTTTAAGGAGGGTGCACTGCTGCCTGGGAAAGGTGGGTGGAGTTTAGGGTCAAGACGGCCCTTCCTGTGCATGTTTAGTCTGTGAATTGAGCTGTGAGAGTAAGAAGTGTCTGTCTAGAGAGCGTAGAGAAAACAAGTTTATGAAAGTTGCATTGGTTTGTAAGGCGTGGTTGTGGCCGACAACAGCCGTAATAAATACACAATTCGTGTAAACTGTATCGGAGACTCTTTAATAGTAGCGAACGCTACAGTATATATGAAAAATCTATATCAAGCAGCCATACTGTAGTTTTAAATTAGTTATATATTTTTAAAAACAACATTCAATTGTGAATTTAACCCTGGAAAACAATTTTGGAAACTGAGAAGTCATATCATATTATGCATTTTTTAATGAATCAAATTTTTTATGTGAACAATTAATGAAAAAATAGACTTCTTATAGATGTGTGAAAATGGCATGGATGAGGTACAAATGTGAAAATCAGCAGCATTTAGTCTCATGTAAGACCTTCTTACAATCACGTTTACGTAATGCATAGCTTTTGTATCTGAGGTGGCAGAAAGCACTCTGCAATTGCAATCAGCAGCAGGAGACACTTCAATCAGGACTGATGCAGTTTTGTCTTAATCATGCTCTACAGTCAGGAAATATGAAAAGTTGTGTGTTAAACACTTTCTGGGCTCCAAAAGAGTGCACTGCAATCAATACAAATACAGAGCAACAATACAGACTGAAAATAATTTACTTCATGCAACAATTTCTTCTCAGCGTGAACAAAATTGAACACAAGAGGGAGCCATAACCAACTGTGACCAACAGCGACTTGCATTTGTTTTTTTCCTCTTGATTTGGCACATGTAGCCAAACAAGGGCCGGCTCCCTCATTTAAGAGCCATCTGACCTCTTGACTATTTTGCAGAACTAGTGATACATTTTCAGTGTTTCACACAAATTCCAAAACCAAACAGCTATTTAAAACACTTTAAACAAAACTAGAAAATTCTCCTAAATTATTTTTAAAATGCAGTGTTTACAACTAACTGCCAATTGCCATTATGCTCATTTGTCATCAGGTGAGTTAGTAAAGCACACAGCACAGAAGGTGCTAATAGTAATTGTTCAGTATCTTATTTCAAGCAGGACTCACTATAGAGTCATTTTTGTGGAAGCTATTCCAAGAAAACAATCAATGGAGGAGGCTAAAGAGTTGTTAGAGTAAGATAAGTAAGAATGTTAGGGGGTACAGTTGGTGGAGAAGGTATATGAGAGAATAGACAAAGGAGGGAATGGAAATATATTAGCTGTAGGAGGGATAGGAGATAGAAGGAGAGAAGTGGGGTAGATGGAAATGGGAGAAAATAGACGTGGATGGAGGAGGGAGAGATGGTGGGATATGGAGAGGAGGAAGGGAGTCAGGAGAGAGAGACTAGATGGAAAGGCAGAGCACATCTCAAAAGAAGGCTCCAATGGTTTCAAAGCAACTCCTATCACTGTTGTCATCAACCATGGTTTGTCCTTGAGGGAGGCTGGAGAGGATTCAGCCTAATGACAGAAGATCAGAGGATTCAATCATCTGTGTGGTCAAGAAGGAAAATGGGTAAGTCGTAATCATTATTGTGGATCATCCAAGTAATGCAGTGTACTATATATATATATATATATATAGTTGAGGCCTTAGGAGTAATTTTTAAACAACTGAAGGTACCACAAGCATATGTAAAAACAATTGTATGCAAATATAAAAACCTTGGGATCACACAATATGTAAGATATTTTATTAACAATGTTGTATTTTGTTTAGTTTTACTTTTTTATTGATGATGATTTAGGCTAATGAAAATAATGTTTATGTATATATTATGTGCTGAGACCAAGGACCACAATGGAA
The DNA here is from genome assembly GCF_013347855.1 of Anguilla anguilla. Taxonomy (NCBI): domain Eukaryota; kingdom Metazoa; phylum Chordata; class Actinopteri; order Anguilliformes; family Anguillidae; genus Anguilla; species Anguilla anguilla. The sequence continues at coordinate 41,484,073 of NC_049204.1, read as the reverse complement.
ATAAGTTTGTGACTTTTTGTGCTATCCTTGATAATTTTAGGATGCATGACTTGCTGTAACATGTATTTTAATAATTGTCAAATAAACTAAACTAAACTAAAACACACACACTGCATCGTTCAGGAAGGAGGCAAAAATTAACTCCCAGGCTCAAACAAACTTTGGTCCGAAAGGTTCAACTGAAACCCAAGACAACAACAAAGGTACTGGTGAAGGAGTTGGAGGCATCACGTACCAAAATATCTACATCCACCATGAAGAGAATCCTACATCGCCATGGCCTGAAAGGCTGTCACGCAAGGAAGAAGCCCCTACTCCAAGACTGGCATAAAAAAAGCCAGAAGGAAGTTTGCAGGAGATCACCAGGATGAAGACCTAGCCTTTTGGAGGAGTGTTCGCTGGTCAGGTGAAACAAAAATTAAACTGTTTGGCCATAATGGTCAGTGCTGTGTGTGGAGGAAAAAGGGTGAGGCTTTTAATCCAAAGAACACCATCCCAACTGTGAAGCATGGGGGTGGCAGCATCGTGTTGTGGGGGTGTTTTGCTGGAAAGGGGACTGGTGAACTTCAGAAAATAGTTGGCATCATGAGGAAGCAGGATTATCTAATCTAGAAATACTGAAGCAACACCTCAAGACATCAGCTAGAACGTTAAAACTTGGTCGCGACTGGGTCTTCCAGCAGGACAATGATCCTAAGCATACTTCCAGAGTTGTAACAAAATGGCTTAAAGACAATAAAGCGTGTCTGAGCAAGGAGGCCTACAAACCTGACTGACTGAGTTACACCAGTGCTGTCAGGAGGAATGGGCAAAAATTCTGGCAAAGTATTGTGAGAAGCTTGTGGCTACCCCAAGCATTTGATTTACGTGAAGCTATTAAAAGGCCATGCCACCAAATACTAACAAAGTGTATGTAAACTTTTTACCCACTGAAAATCTGACAGATTTATTTCAGCTTTGAAGCACTGTCTCTAAAGCTATTATTTTGAAATGACCTCTTATGGAAATAAAGTAGATACCTTATTTGACTTAACCTCTTAAGGAACAAGCCAAATTTTGCCAATCCTTGCCCATTTAGGGGGTACCCTATTTAAAGCTTTATAACTCCAGACGTGAACACCACAGAGACTTGAAAAATGGCTTAAATGAAGCAAGACATTTGTACAATTTACAATACTAACACAGATTAGTTTATATTCATAATTTTGGAAGAAATAAAGTGCCACAAATGCAATTGTTTTGACAAAAAATCCAAAATAAATTTGCACTTTTTAAGTTTGCAATGAAATACTGCGAGATTGAATATATGCAGGAGGTTAAACTATACATGTGCTAGGTCAAAAACGTCTTGACCACAAGTTCATAAAATCTAAGGGTGGATATGTAGAACTACTATAGATGTATGAAGCAAAAACTAAGCAGTGTACCCAGCATCTCCAAATCTATCCAAAATGTCTAAATTATGCATTGCTGTAAATCATAACATATCCATGTATTTCACTACAAATCAACTGTTTTGACTCAAGAAAATCACTGTTGCATAATTTTCAAATGGGAATTACAAGCTTTCAGTCAGTACAGTGGTCTAAAATAGCTAGGTGTCCAGAAACATATCCAAAATCTCTCCAAAATTGAATAAAATGATTTTTGTCCATTATAAAGCATATAAATGAGCCCCTTATGAGGGTTTAAGATGAAACATTGCTATCAGATTAAAAAAATAATGCAAAAACATTGTCACACAATGCGGTACAGTACCTAAATGTGTAATAATTAACTCGTGTGTATTTCTATACTCTGTACTCCCGTATGTTTTCTTGTATGGGGATGAGACAACATGAAAACAATTTTCACCCGTCCACCACGTTTTGGCAATGTTCCAGCTATGACGTCATCACTGTTGCATGCTTCACAAAAACTATTACACTTCCGTCTAACGCTTACATTACAGTGTAAAATATTTACATTATATAACACCACTAACCTATTTAAAAATACTCAATTTCAAAAATAACGTATATAACCGAAATATTTTGAACGGTAATACTTACATAGCAATGATGAAATCTCCTCTATGTTCAGTAGATAGAGACAGAGACGGTATCAATGATATTGTTCTATTCGCTTCTGTTTTGCTCCAGAAAACGATGTCAGCTAGGTCTATCAGCAAACATATGGTTTAGCTATGTTCAGAAGTCCTCAATAATAATAGTATTTTCCAAGAAATTACGAAATATCCTTGAACACGTTTCGTTAGGTGCATCGTATTTGTCTGCTAACAGAGTGATTGCGTAAGTGAATGCTATGGTAAGAATATTTTCTGTTACGCTGACCTATAAAACGCTATTCCAAAAGCAGAATTAGACATGTTATACATCGTTAGAAAGCTTATACTCTCGCCTACCGAATAAATGAATTGTAAATCAAGTCAGACTGTACTAAAAAGGACGACGACGCCGTAAACAACAGGTGTGGTGTTACGCACAGCTATTTTGGAAGATACCCAGGCGTCACAGATGCGCCTATATTTCCCAAACGGATTGTCCAAGACAATATATGACCACGCAGTCTCAAAAGGGACATCTCTACACGTAAAACCAACAGTAAGGTTTTATATTTATTCAATATTTAGTCCCAGATATTGACTGTAGAATGACATGGTATCATTTTTAAAAACTTTTTCTCGTTTATTTCGTTATTCAGTGAGCAGCGTTTTCACTGCTGTATAGGCATATCTTAGTGCTATTGTCGGGTTTATCTTGCTGCTATGACGGAATACGATTTTTTAGTGGTGAAAGAATATTTTTATTAATGCCAGGATAGACAATATTGTCCATTATGTCAAGGGTGGGGGGTGTTTTTTAGATGAGACTGCAGGGAGGGGGTGCGTGTTAAATGAACGACCGGAGCGACAATGGTGGGGCTGCGAAACTCCGTTTTCGGCATAGTTGTCATGTATCGTCTACTAATGAAACTGAAACAACGCGTTTCTGTTTTCATCTCACACGTTGGTTGCAGTAGCACCGAATGTTTGACTTTAGTAATCTAGGCACGCGGGCGTGCCCACCACTAGGGGCAATGCGCTAAGAGGTTAACATAGGAAATGTATGGTAACATGAAATGTGTGGAGTTGTGAAAAATTTACTTTGGATATCTTTAGCCTAAGTGTATGTAAACCTTTGGCCTCAACTGTACATGCATTTATATAATACCACTACATTACAGGCATTTAGCAGACATTCTTTTTCCAGAGCAACTTACACAGCTACATAGCATTTACATTGCATTCATTTATACAGCTGGATTTATACTGAAGCAATGCAGGTTAAGTACCTCGCTCAAGGGTACAAGAGCAGTGTCCTACCCAGGAATCAACTCTATGACATTGAGGTTACAAGACCAGTTCCTTACCCATTATGCTACACTGTGGTCCCATGAAAAGGTATTTGTCCCTATCCTTATTTCCTATTTATTACTGAATGTCACACTGAATGATCTCAGATCTTTAGACAAAATGTAATATTAAACAACGGGAACCTGAAAAAAAACATTGTTAAAATAATTATTTCATTTATTTCATGAAAAGTTGTCAAACATCCATATCACCCATGTGAAAACGTAATTAACTAAATTACCGATTTCACCACCTTTAGCAGCAATATCTGCAACTTAGACACTTCCTATAATTTGATATCAGTCTTTCACATTGTTGTGGAGAAATTTTATCCCACTCTTATTTGGAGAACTGCTTTAATTCCGACAAATTGGTAGGTTTTCGAGCATGAACTGCTTGTTTCAGGTCCTGTCACAGTATCTTTATTGGGTCCAAGTCAGGACTTTGGCTAGTTGTCCAAATCCTGAGGCAGCAAAGCATCCGCACACCATCACACTACCACCACCATGTTTGACTGTTGGTATGGTGTTCTAACTGTAAACTGCAGTAAAACACCCAGGAAATTTCCCCACCTTGTCAGGGAAATCCAAATTATTTTCATGGTTACTTGTGGATTCCCCCGTTTTTACCATAATGCGATACACCCGGGGTTAAATTGGGGGTGGACGCCGTCCATCCACCTTTGGTAAATAAATAAATAATTTTGACTGGTAGTTTTACAAATAACTGACAATTCAGTCCATTTTTCGTGTGCTCCGGTCCATGTGTTCCCTCTAGCCAGTCACTCGCTCAACCAATCAAAAATCCGAAGGAAAAAACTCAGGAGGAACAGTCGTTCATATAGACAGGCACAGAAAGAAAAATATAATTGATTGTCTTGATTATTTGGAAGCGGACGTGGTAGGTAATTTCATTAACATGTAATTTCATCTATGCAACATTTTAAAGAGAGATGAATAAACAGCCCCCACGAACGCCGGCTATTCTTAACGGCAACTTTGATTGCCTGAGCAAAATCAGCAGGTTGCTGGTCAGCAGCTAAACTAGGATTGAATATTTCCCACGTACATAACGTTTTATTCAGCAGCGACTGGTGAGCTGAAAATCGGTGGGGCGCAAAACTTTCCTTTAAACTAATCATTGATCTCAACCTGTTTTCATTAGTAATTTTCCTTTATAATCAAGCGTGCCAACGATTGGATTAATCAAATGGCAAGTAGCCTAACACACAGTGTCTTCATACCGCGTTAGGGGGATTTAAATCATAAATTCAATTTATCCATTAAAAATCCGTTTTAATCACCAAGTAGTCTACACTTAACAAACAAGATACACCAGTCTGTTATCTACCGTGTTAGCTTTCAGAATAACCAGCGAAAACAAAATCTGCACTACAATTTTGTTTACAATATACGCATTATATTTGCCATGAATACAAGTGCGGAGAACGAAGTGCATGTATCCGCAAATAATGTTGATTAAAAATGTGCACAATTTGGTACTACTAAATGTAGGCTATAAGGCCTAGGCTACTCGCTAAAACTGCCTATTTGGGGAGAGCTGGCTATATATGATAGTATTGAGTAGCCTATTTTGTGGATTAATTGTATTGATACTCAACGAAAATCAGGGGAAGATTCCAGCACTGCTTAGTGATTAAAAGTGATTTTTCTAAATCGCATTTATCATTTAATCTCCCTAACACAATGCGAAGAAGCTGTGTCCTTTTCCAATTGATTAGTCAGATGTTTGCATGCTTGTTAATCACTGAAAATTAATTAGAACAGTTTGAGATCAATGATTAGTTAAGGAAAGTTTTGCGCCTCACCAGTTTAAGAAAGATGGATAAAGGAGGAAGAAAGTGAGGACAAGAGATGGATGACCGATTATTTTCGTGGGTAAAAAAATTTCTCAGCACTAATGACACTCAATAAACTTGAAATATATTATGTAAAAGCTTGCATCAATAGTATACTTTTTTTAAAACATTGTTTTCCTTAATTACAATTATGTGCACAATACATTGAAGATACAACTATTTTGAGCTGAGACATTCATTGGTTTGTACCTTTTTTCACCCACCTCCCACTGGATCTCAGGGTCCACCCACCTCCCAAATCCCAATTTAACCCCTGGATACACCTATATAAAGTACAACACTTAAGACATACGCTTGTCTTTCGAAAAACATCTGAGGGGTTTTATGCTATGCATTTACACAATTCCCTTAGGTAAGGAGGAATAATCTCTTAAGTAAAACATCTAAGGGAAAAACATAACGTGTTTTATGCATCTGGCCACTGTAGGCTAAGGAAGAACTCAACAGTTTATGTTCTTGAAAACATTACTATCTGTCTGAAGTATGCACTGTACATTACATTACATTTTTTTGGCAGACGCTTTTATCCAAAGCGACGTACAAAAGTGCATTTCATGGTCATGGACAACTACACTACACTGTAACTGTACCTGTTACTGTAATATTTACCAATCACATATTCTTTCTCTAAAGAATGATGGCACTTGATTCCAGCTAGACAAGACATGAGTACATCTATGTTGATGAGGTTGGGTTCACACTTTCAAAAGAGAAAGAAACATCATTGGTCAGAGTGCCACTATGATGGTCCCAGGGCAATGTGGAGGAGCATCTGTACAGACAGTTTCAGATATAGAGTAGAGGCTCACAATGTTGTATTGGGGCCCTACAGCTTAACAAGATTCTTATTCTACTTGGATTCCCCAAATTATACCCTTATCATCAAGGACCTGGAGGGCCCAGAGTTGACTTTGTGACGGTACTGGACAATGTACAGTTAAACCATTCACTAATTGCAGGGGTTTGCAGTTCATCCAAGGCTCATTTTGGTATTCCTTCCACTTTACTCTCCATTTTGGACCTGATTGATGATTATTTTCTACCTGGAGTTGGAATGTCTATAACTTCAGATGTGCAGGCAAGACTTCTCCAGGCTATAAAAGAAACCTGTGGAGATATTGGTGCAAATGAATGACAAGACGGCAGTTTTTTCTTCAATACTTGGTCAGAGACAGTATTCACTGTAATGCTAATGAAATGCTTCACTGTAATCCTCTGGCTTGATCAGAAGAAACCCATTTATAACCAGTTAAAGTATTGTTAGAATGGTAAAAACAAAAAACAACCCTTGGTTTCTTTTGTAATTTGTGAAATGTGATGTGCAATTCACTTTCACTTGTAAATCTTTAGTACCTATGCTCTTGAAAACAGACAAGCTTTATCCCTGTAAAACACTGCCAAGACACACTCTACTCAGTATGTGATGAACAGATTTTTTGTTGACAGGTCTTTTTAGTAAAGAAAAAAGTATTGTGTGTGATTGATGTGATCACATTTTACACTTCTGTGTGAATGTAGCTGAATATATAGATGTGTGTATAGTTTTGTTGCAGATATTAGATTTTTGTAATAGCTAAAAACTGTTTTCGATTTCACTGCATACTGCAGCCAATTTTGAAAATTGAAAGTGTGTTTAAACGGCAGTATTAAGATCATAGACTTTTGTTTGGCTATATATGCCAAATCAACTGAGAAATAAACAAGTGTGTTGTTCACTTTTCAATCAATTTTTTTAATTTTTTTTCAACAAAAGTATACTGACCATTATTTTGACTGATTTTTTTTAAGTATAAAGAGAAAAGGAATCAGGAAGTGAACTGGTTAGAGATGTGACATACAAATAACAGTCATTATTATTAATACTAGTAACAAAGGCTCAGCCTTATTAGAAGTTATGAATGACATTGCATTATCAAGATTTAGAACTTGGCATCACAAATTCAAACTGCTTATAGTTCTGCAGTTGAGGCCAAGAGTTTGCATACACCTACAGTAGGCTAAAGACATCCAAACCAAATTTCACACAACTCCATACATTTCATGTTACCATAAATAAATGGTGTGGGGTGTCGGAGAACCAGAAGCGACTAATACAGGGGAACTAAAAGCTAACGCTACAGGAAGCGTTAACCACCCGAAGGACAAAGGAAAGGGAACACCAGAAACTAAAACACAAAAAAATAAGATCCTTAGGAGAACAACTCCCGCACACACAGGATCGTATACAAACAGAAAACACGGAGTAAAAAACGACTCCGAAGGACAAACCTGTCCAGCTGTAAAACTGGCTTGAGAAACCAAAAACCACCCTTTAAAAACCAGGGCGAAAAGAAAGGGACCAGAGATACGGAGGCGAAGCTCCGATACCAAACCCGAGACTGGTTTCAAAAATAAAGACAACCGAGTAGAAAAAAAAACTCAGCGAGAAGAAAAAACCTGAGACGCAGCTCAGAAATAACAAACAAAAAACAATACCAGGGACAACGTCCCGATACCCAACAGCTCACACGAGCTCAAAATAAAAGTATAAATACCGTAAGGCGTCAGAATGCGCTCACTGCGCTAAGAGACTGAACGCCTTCTAAATGAGGACACAGAATCGCACACAAACACAATTCTGTACAGAGTCCACCGAGTACCAATACCTTACCGGCTTAGTATAAAAGAGGTTTAACACAGAAGCGCTGATTGCTGTTCAGTCAGCGCTTATAAAGGCACCTCCCCAGGTGAAAATAATAGGTAATCAAACACCTGAAACAAATTAAGCATCTCCCAGACGCCGGGTGCCTTCTAGTGGCAGCACAAGGCCACTGCACCCCAGACCCATGAGATAAATGTCCTGAGTTAAGTCAATTTACTTTATTTCCATTAGAGGTAATTTCAAAATAATAGCTAAGAGACAGATTTATTTAAGCTATTATGTATTATATCAGATTTTCAGTGGGTCAAAAGTTAACATACACTTTGTTAGTATTTGGTGGCATTGCCTTTTAATTGCTTAACTTGAATTAGACACTTGAGGTGGACTTCCACAAGCTCTCACAATACTATGCCAGAATTTCTGCCTCCTGACAGAACTGGTGTAACTCAGTCAGGTTTGTGGGCCTCCTTGCTCAAACACGCTTTTTCAGTTCAGTCCACAAATTTTCTATGGAATTCAGGAGAGGGCTTTGTGATGGCCACTTCAATACCTTCAGTTTGTTGTCTTTAAGTCATTTTGTTACAACTTTGGAGGTATGCTTAGGATCATTGTCCTGCTGGAAGACCCAGTTACGACCAAGTTTTAGCATTCTAGCTGGTGTCTTGAGGTGTTGCTTCAGTATTTCTAGATAATCCTGCTTCCTCATGATGCCAACTATTTTCTGAAGTTCACCAGTCCCTTTTTTACAGCAAAACACCCCCACAACATGATGCTGCCAGCCCCATGCTTCACAGTTGGGATGGTGTTCTTTGGATTAAAAGCCTCACCCTTTTCCCTCCACACATAGCGCTGATCATTATGGCCAAACAGTTCAATTATTTTTTTCATCTGACCAGTGAACACTCCTCCACAAAGCTAGGTCTTCATCCTGGTGATCTTCTGCAAACTTCTTTCTGGCATTTTTTATGTCGGTCTTGGAGTAGGGACTTCTGCCTTGTGCGACAGCCTTTCAGGCCATGGCGATGTAGGATTCTCTTCATAGTGGATGTAGATACTTTGGTACCTGATGCTTCCAACTGATTCACCAGTTCCTTTGTTGTTGTCTTGGGGTTCAGTTTAGCCTTTTGGATTAAAGTCACTCAGCCCTGGGAGTTAATTTGTGCCACCTTCCTGAATGATGCAATGTCCGTGTGGTCCCAATATTTTTATATCTGCAAGCAATTGTTTGTACAGAGGCTTGTTGTACCTTCAGTTGTTTGAAAAATGCTCCTGAGGCAGAACCGGACTTGTGAAGGTCCACAATTTTTTTTTCTGAGGTCTTGTATATACATACATAAATACAGCCACTGGTGCCAATTAACTCCGAATTAACTCCTAATTATTACAATTGGCCAAACAGAATCTTCTAAAAAGTCATTACATCAATTTCCAGAATCTTCCAGACTGTTTAAAGAGACAGTCAACTTGGTGTATGTAACATTTGACCTACTGGAATTCTGATATAGTGAATTAAAACTGAAATAAATCTGTCTGTAATTGACTGTTTTAAAATTACCTCTGATGTGAACAAAGTAGATGCCCTAATTGACTTGCCAAAATAAAGTTGAGTTTGAATATCTTTAGCCTAAGTGTATGTCAACGTTTGGCCTCAACTCTAAATCAAAATTTAAAATTATATTATATATATTTTTTGAAGCCCAGAATGGAATTAAGGCTAGTTCATTCTTTTTTTCATATCAGAATTCAAATTGGACCTACTGATAGTGGAATACTGTATATTGGATTTTGTTGAAAAAACGTCAGTTTGGCTTGGAATATTCCATGGAATTATAATTGTTCATAATTCAATAAGAATTATTAATGGAAAAAATTTGAATTAAAGCTGTAATCGAAAACATTTTAAAAGCCTCCAAGTTTACATCATAATGTCTTCACAATGTCTTTGGGATATCATGCGCAGATCGCCTTATGTTATTAATGTCACCTGAATGAAGTCGGAAGGTAGGCTTAATGTCAAGATCCATGTCATAGTAACAGCATGTCAGCAGAATCGAACAATTAGTCAAAGTATTAGTACTGCAGGGTAATAATCCCCAGACACTACTAATTAAGTGGTTCAGTCCATCCCAGAGCAGAGGTAATGATCCCCATCCTGCTGCCCAGTTGGTTCAGTCCATTTGAGAATTATATTAATGAGCTTCAGGCAGAATGTAATGGCTGCACAGGAACTGGGCAGTGAACACGAGAGCCTATGGACCATGGCCAACAGTCTGATTAGTGCATCCCACCCAAATATGTTCTGGCTCTCAACCAAGGCCCAGATTCAGCCTGATTAGTTTGGCTGGGATGCTGACTTTGAGAGCGGATGCTCCTGATTGGTTGAAATGCTCCCAACCCAATTTCCTTACATTTCTGTCCATGTGCAATCTTTTTTTTTTCAATCTCCAGATTGTGCACCAGATGGATGTTCTGGAGTAAACTCAGCACCCTGTTATCTGTTTTTACACCACTGGCACTGTTTACACTTCTCAAAGGACCCACCACTTCATCCATGAATGAACTGAACAGTTTGTGTGTGGGACTCAATTTTCTAAGCTTGTTAATGCTCAATATAAAGAGTGGTTCATATGGCTATTTTCAGAGACTTCTAAAGGGATAACAAAAATTGTGATTCATTTGAGAATTTTCTGAGCTGTGCTAAAGAGCAGCGATTCATCTAGTGATATTATGTGGGCTTTTTTTTTCAGTGATGATTAAGCAATTACGACACAGACTGGGCTCATTGAAAGACTGGTTTGAGCATCAGTGGGAATGCCCCCAATAAAATATCCAAATGCAATCATTAAATGGCCCTTTTCCCTATATTCACACACGGTAAAAGCCACATATTATATAGACTTAAAATGTGCAAAATTATATGTGCCATCATAATTAAAGTCTGGACTTTGGCTTTGCCATTCCAGAATACTAACTTACCTTTGTAGTTTTTGCTATTTGCTTTGGGTGATTGTCCTGTTGGAACATAAATATTTGCCCAAGAGAGATTACTCTTAAATGTATTTTAATATGACTGCAAAAAGTATTGTGGATTGAAAGATAGATAGGCTGCTACTCATGGGCTGCTGGTTGTGGTTGTGTTTCAGAGAGGATCAGCAGCTTGCTGCAGTATCCGTCACCTCTTAGGGGGCGGTCTCTTGTCAAGGGGTGTGGCTCATTGAGGTTGTGGGAGTTGTCTAGAGCTGACAGCCCAGGAGGAAGGTCCTTCGGTATCAGTGTGACACTGGGATAACTGGGATGTGAAATGTGTTGTCTGCTGCTGATTCAAAACCACTCCTTTGGAGCGTCCCTCTATTTTACTTTCCTGATGTCTCTCTGTTTCTCTCTGTTTCCATCTCAGTGGTCTCTCTCTTGATGCTTCTCATCTTTCTACACCTTTACTTGGTTCTCCCTTCACCTGGAATAGTCTTCATCTGGGACAGAATTTTCACTGGTAAGACTCCTGTGTGTGTGTGTGTGTGTGTGTGTGTGTGTGTTAGCATCTGGTGTAGGATGTGTTTCAGCTCACAAACATACACAAATATGCAAAGAGACATATTTTCAAGTACTCATGCTCACAGATACATATATGCTCTCTTGCTGTAGCAGCATAAATGTATGATATAGCTTTGCAACTGTGCAAGAAAGGAATTGCCTCATTGTCTTTCATTAATTGGATTTGCTGTATTGGACATGAGTAGATTATAAAGAGGTTAATTATGGTAATCTGCCACTGTGCTTGGTTTCAAAGTTAGTAAAAACATGAGGAAGAAGGTTAGCTTAGTACACAAGTATGATCCCCTAATACATTTATACACTCCAGAATAATCTGGTTCCAAAACAATCTGATTGAAATTGCTGTTATATAATAATTAATTTTACTGTTCTGCTCAAATAACTGACTAGGTTCTACTATAATCACAAACTTGCACCTAATTGCACCCTCATTGCAAACTTGCACCTCATTGCAAGCACTGCATTAGAAATGTGGCAGGGCACAAGTGATGAGTTTTGTTGTGTTTCTGACCTGGAGAAAATTGAGACAAAATAAGACACCCACACATCTCACAGGAGAACACTGCCTTCACACTATCTGCCTGCTGAGGCCAGGCTAAGCCAGGGCACCATAGGTCACCGTCTTCAGAGTTCACTGGGCCCACATCACTGCTAATCAAAGCCTGATGAGAAAAGGCCACGGTGTGTGCAATCAGGGGTCCCAATAAAATAATAATAAAATAATAATAATAATAATAATAATAATAATAACCAAGATGCGGATTGTGTGGACATCTTCTGTGATTGATTTAATACTGCTGGTGTGGTATCATTTTGTCCTACAAGGTTATATTTTCCTACTTTTTATTTTGTGCAGTTGCTGCACATAGACTGTGAATTTTTGGAAGAAATTAGCTTTAATTTGCTAAGCATTTATTCCAAACTTAGGTTTGTTTAATAATACAGTATAAGATTCCCCTTTCCACTAAAAATTATGTTTTAAAAAAGAATCTTTATGAAAGGTTACTTAAGTTAACTTTCTAGCTAGCTATCATTAGTCGTACGCATGCTGGCATGGTAATCTAGATAGCGTTTGCGGTTAAGGAATTTCAACAGCAACTTTCCTTACCTAGCTGATTGTCTCTGAGAAGCCTGATGATAAATTAACTTTTTTATGCTTCAACCTAGTCAGAGGTTTCAGGTGTTTAATAACTCAAATGCAGGTAATTTAGCATGATATGACATGGTAACAATTAATAACCCATATATTGTATTTTGTCATGGTAAGAAAATCTTACAGCATAATGCAGAAAAAAATAATACCGGGCATGCCACCTGGATGATTATGGCTTATGGCATAGGACAACCAGGTTGCCCTCAGCTTTTAGTACAGAGAACCTGTCACTCCTTCCCCAACCAGCTTATCTGAACCTCCTCATTAAGAGGTCGGCTGTGCTATGATGAGAACAGTCTGTATGTGGACAATACAAAATGATGATTCATCACTAAAGAGGACATCTTGCTGAGACATCAGGTTCCAGTGAATGGAATTAGCCCATGATTTGATATAGAATCTTGGCTATGCCACTGTTAACTATGGCTAGTAGCTCCGAAGAGCTGCAGCATGGGCTTGGGAAGGGAAGCTGAAATGTATTGGCTGTGCAACTCAGATGGACAGAGTTAAAACAAAAAGTGGTGCCTGGCAGAACAGAACATACTTTAGAGGGAAAGCTTGCCTTTAAATTTATAGAGGACATGGCCGTGATGAAGACAGGCCTACAACTAGTACAACTGGTCAAAAAATTGTGGTTTTTAAAAAAACATATTAAAATGACAAATAATAAAACATGCATGACCTCACTGTTGATGAGGCCCCCTGAGGGTACACTTGCTCCATCAGATTTTAATGTGTTAATGAGCACTGGTAAGCACTGGTCACCCCATGTCCCCCTGGGCCTTTAAGCCATCACAAGGTCAAACAGTCTGAATTACAGAGCTCTACCCATTGGGCTATCTGATGCAGTGGGAGGTTTCTCTAGTTTATGGGGGAAAACACGCCACAAATTATGATTCAAAGGAGTTTCACCTGACTCTTTTAGTCAGATTTTTATTATATTGTTATAACCAGACCCCACAAATATGTTGCTGTATCGGATGTATCTTCTTCTAGAGCTATAGAAATATAATGTACAACTTTGTATGTAGATCAAGACTAATGACCTCTTAATGAATAGACTTATGTGGGTAAGAATATCTAGACTGGCACATGTCCATTGTACTTAGACAGAGGTTGAATTTCTCGGTAGGCCTACCTTGTTAGATAAAGAGAAATAAAAGAACAAACTTATTTCTATCTTATTTCACTTAATTTCATACAAGATAGAGTAGCAGAAGTGAGCAGCCTAGGCCAAAATTAGGGAACTTGTGATGCATACATACAGAGCATAAAGAACCTTCTGCAATAGTACGTCTGGTCGTGTCTACAGGTGGAATCTATGTCACTGTGCAGATTCAGCGATCTTGGAATCATTTGTATAACACATCCAACTTACTGAGATTATCTGCAGCAGATGAAAATCAGTGGATATTCACTCATTCTGTAAATTAGTTTTTCTTTCTGTGCCTGTCTATATAAACGACTGTTCCTCCTGAGTTTTTTTTTCTTCAGATTTTTAATTGGTTGAGCGAGTAACTGGCTAGAGGGAAAACATGGACTGGAACCTACGAAAAATGAACTGGATTGTCATAGTTATTTGTAACACTACCGGTCAAAATTATTTATTTATTTACCAAAGGTGGGTGGACGCCGTCCACCTGCTTCCACCCCCAATTTAACCCCTGAAAAATCCACAAACAAGTTTCAACATTAGAGTAGCATCTTAATATTCAGATAGGATACAGATTCAGAACTTTCCACCAATTCTTCTTTGAATCGTATTTTTTGGAAAACTATGAAATTCTAAGTATAGTTTCAGAATTAGTGCACTGAGCCACATAGCACGTTCTCTTGCTGTGAGATTCCGCCATTGTTAGCGCTGCATAGTGAGTAAACTGGCCCCACATCTGCTCCAGCATACCCAGAAGTGTGAAACAGGCTAATTCTACCTCACCGAACATGAACACAGGACAGCTGTGGGTCATGGCACACCAACAGCAAATGAGCGCGTGGACATGTGACCACATCAGAGGCTCTTGAGTCTAGCCTGAAATCTGTTCAAAGCCAGCCAGCAACCACACTGTAGCCTCGCCTTTCCGCCCCATCACTGCAGTATCTCATCATTTCCCAAAACTGCTACAAAAATAGCTGCACCACTTTTTTTTTAGCAATGCAGACATAAAAGGCAGGCTGCTCAGGATTACAGATGCAAAATAATACATGATTGTAGTACATCTCAATGTGATTGCTTCAATGACATTTGACTTGGAAAGGATGCACCAAGTCAACTGTCAGGGAAGCTTATTTACCGATTGTTAAATTTAAAATATTGAATGTACACTCAGTGGCCACTTTATTAGGTACATCAGCTCATTAACACAAATATCCTGCTCCTCCAACTGGTTGCAACTCAATATATAAAGCATGCAGACATGAGGAAGATGTTTATGTTTATTTGTAGTTGCTTGGCCAAACATTAGAATGGGCAAGATGAATGTGATCTGTTCTGTGAGCAAAAACACCTTGTTAATCAGAGAGGGCACAGGAGAATGGGCAGACTCATTTAAACCAACAGAAAGGCCACAAATGCTCAAAAACAGTTATTTATAACAGTGGTATGCAAAAGGGGATTTTTGAATAAATAATGCATACAACCTTGAAGCAGATGGCCTATAGAAGAAGACCAAGTTGGGGTTGAGTCCTGTCAGCAAAGAACAGGCTACAGTGGGCACATGGTCACCAAAACTGGATGACTGATGTCAGAGCTCACAAGGAAGATTAAGACCCAAGTGCAGAAATCACATGGGAAGGCAGAGATAAGTAAAACAAGTCTTTACTGAGTATACAAACAAACAAACAAAAAAACTAAACCAGGAAACACAAGGAGCACTGGGAACAAAACAGGGCATGGGGACTAGCAATGAGGAGAACATACAAGAAAACACAAAGACCAAGCACAGAACTTGTCTCTGTAGGAAAACCAGGAACAAAAATGCATAGTGGAACAGGGGCAGACAATTAGGAAATGAGCAGACATGTGGGGAGTGTGGGAAACCAATAATCCAATTAACAATCCAACACACCAGACACAAAACACGGTGACAACAAAACAGGGAATTAATGGTCCTACGCATTGTTGCTGACCATATGCATCCCTTTCTGACCACAGTCTACCATTTTTCCAGATGGATACTTCCAGCAGGATAATGTGCCATGTCACAAAGCACACATCATTTTCTGCTGGTTTCATGGACATGACAGTGAGATTGGTTTACTCAAATAGCCTGCACAGTCCCCAGAACTCAGTCTAATAGAGTCTCTTTTGTATGAGGTGGAACAGGAGGTTTTGCAACATTAGTGGCTGAAAAATCCACAAGAACTGCATGAAGCTATTGAGTTAGCATGGACCAAAATCCCTTCAGAATGTTTCCAGCACATTGTTGAAACAATACAGCAAAGAATGCAGGCTGTTCTGAAGGCAAAAGGCAGTCCTACCTGCTACTAGATAGGTGTACCTTATAAAGTGCCATACAGAGTATAATACCTACAGAGTATGTGCATGTGTAGGGTGTGTGTGTGTGTGTGTGTGTAGGGTGTGTTTTCAAACAAGCTCTATGTGGGTATTATCTGGCAAAACTCATTTTCTAAGCTTAACTCTAACATTTCACTACCACTAAAACCTGTTTCTGCAATCCACTGCCCTGAAGTTCACTGCCATCTCTATCTGCCATAAACTGGGCTCCTTTCTTCCAAAAAAGAATTTTGTGTCCATTTTCTGTGAATAGCAGTTGATACAGCATGTTGACAAAAAACACTGACCAAGACTGTTATTTTACATAAAATGCCATATCCTGCACGGAGCTTGATATTGCCCTGAAAGGTACCCCTTGCTGCAGAGTGTAACCCTGAGGCAACAAAAAGAAAACAGCCTTTCCCCAATATATAGCTTAACAAAACATATGAAAAGAACTATCCATTATGCATCATTAAAGGTCCACGCCCAAGAACATTTTTATTTCTTATAACAAGTTATTTTCTTCTAAACTGGCTACATACTGAACTTTAACCCGCTGTTTCACCAGACCATGTGCTTCTCCAGCATTGCTTCTTGAAAGAAAGACCTCCCCCAATTGTTACATCAGCACCTAATTGGATTTATTGCAGACATGTCATCAGACACTACTATGTGTACAAAATAAAATGCTTGGGGGAGGTGTTATGGGCAATGCTGTGGAGCAGAGGGTGGAGTGTATTAACATAAGGTATATGAGCAATATTTAAAGAATAGTTAGTGAATGTGCAGAATTATTATAATTAAACAAACCAAAATACAAATACAACAAATAATACAAAATATAAAAAAATAATATACATAATAATAAAGAGATCAGTCATCGAGCTAACATCCATATAAAAGCATGAAGCATGCTATACCTGTCCTAAAGTAATTACATAAGAAACAAGAACTAGGGTGTGAGATGATTTCCAAGATGAATTTTTAAATTCATAGATACTGCTCTTAATATTGATAAGCATGTTGATTATTCTTTGTGACCTCTGAAATATCGTTATTGATGTTGCCTTCACCTGAGGACACAAAATTGTATCTGCTTGTTATCTGACAGCATCCAATGGTCTTATATACAGCATTGAATTGGCTTCCAAGAAACAGGACTATTAGTTTCTGCCAACTTCTCAGGCATACTTTCAATGACACCATTATGGTGAACTTTGCAAACTTCAGACCATTAGCACATTGTCCTTTGCTGCTATGCTGACATCTGGGAGCTCTAATGGTTTCATTTAATCAGACTCTGTACACATCCTGACATTTACATCTAAATGACACCCTGCCATTTCCCTGCTGCTAGATACCAGCTTCTCCTTTTCTTCTCCCCATGATAGAGACCCCAGTGCCTCCTTATTTACCCACCATTAGAGACGCCACTCTCTTTTTCTATACCCACCAATACACTCCACTCAAACCTTCATGGATAGATAGTGATAGAGACCCCACTCTCACTGCTTATACCACAGGTTCCCTTGCCAGATGGTCAGCTCCTATGTTCCTAATTGCAGGAGGTTCCAGCTGGCAGCAGCTAGCTGTGCTATATAATTGCGTATGAATATTCAAAAAGCCCCAATGACAGAACATCCATAGAGCCATTTTTTCATTTTGTTATAACGAGGAATAGAGACAAGGCTAGTCTCAGCGATATATAGCAATAGGGACCCCTCTTGATGTTACAAGTCCCAGGCTTGTCATTTAATGGGGATTTTGCAAGATAGTTCCTCCCTTTGCCTCACTGTTTGACCCTCCACCCTGTACTCTGCACAAAATCACATACTATTAATCTCAGCAGCCTACACTTTAGCAAGCCATCGCCTGTGCCTATAGGCCTATTAATAGCCCTGATGATGTGCCTCTTTCTGTGGTATGAAGCTAAACACAGTAAATTGAAAACACTGACAGAGCTAAGAAAAAGGCTGATTCCTTCCTTCTCCCTTCTCTCCCAGACCCCCATGCCACCCCACAAACACACACACACACCTACACGCATCACATCTCTGAGTTTGGGTCAGTGGCAGTGGGTTTGTGGCAGTCTCAGTGCTGCAATGGATTGGATTGGGTTCAGGTTTCACACTAGCTGTATGTAAGCCTTACTTTCTGATGGCCACCAGTTTTTTTGACTGTTACAATACTACTCTATTTCTGTGTCTATTATGTACTATAGCTTTCTCTCCCCTATCTGTACCCCTCTTTATCTCTTCTTTCTGTCTATGTCTTGCCCTCTGCCTTTTTGTCTCTGTGAATAAATCCTCTGGCTGTCTTATTGTTTTCTCCATTTTGCTCTCTTTGACAGTGTTTGATGTCCTTTCCCTCCCTATGTCTCCTAATTCTCCTCTTCTCTCTTCCTCCTCCTTCTCTCTATTACTCAGAGGAATCCCTGTTCTGTTGTTCAGCTGTGGGGGGCAGAAATATGTTGCTCTGGTGGTTCCTGGGTCTGGCGGGCTCCATCGTGCACTGCAGAGGTAATGCTCATTGTCTTATTGGCTTGTTTCCATGGTAAAACTGGGTGTGGGGCGAGATGGTGTGTCGGCAGATGTGCAGTCGGTCAGTCAGTCCCAGGCTCTAGTACCAGGTGAGGCACCTGAATGTTGTCACAGCACAGTGTGTGATGCACTCAGGTGCTCTTGTGGAAACTGCTGGATCTCGTTGGAGCTCTGGACTGCTGGATTAACCCTGGGAGAGCAATGCTAAGAGGTCAGAGCCCCAGCCAGAGGAGGCTGTATGGGGGAGGGGATTTGGGTCACCAGCTCATAGACACCACTCTTGAGTCTGCTACAGACTTTAATCCCACCCCTCCTTCTCAACAGCGGGTGAGGGGGGTGAGGGGGGGCAGCTGGGTGAAGTTCTTTATATAACAGTGTGATCCAATTGGACAGGGAACACAGCAGCTAATTACAGACCATAGATCACTTCCAAGGCACATTGCTGAGTGGAACACAGCCTCACCCTTGTATGTACTGTTGTGGTTGGTGGGGGATGGTGGGAGGTTGGGGGGGGGGGGGGAAGGGGGGGTGGCGGTCACTGATGACATGGTCCATAGGGTTGCCAGGAGTTTTAAACAGGAAATGTTTGAAAACATTGACTGAACTATTAGGAAGCTTGGAAACCTGGGATTGCCATCTCAAGATTCTCTTTAGGAACAAGACTGGCAGTACATTTTGGTAGGATATTTACAGAATCGCCGATATCATCACAGGGGGTGCAGTAATGACACCACTGAGAGTGCAGCAATGACCTCAAAGGAAACTTTAGAGATGAGATAATGGGAGATATGACAATAATGTCATAATGAGTTCCGTGATGATTTCATAGTGGGCTGCAACAATGACAGCACAGGGGTATACAATGAGGATCATGGCCATCTTCCATCTATGAAAAAGCTATTTAAGGGCAAGGACATTTGCGCCCCAAAAACTGCAAATTTGATACCCATGTGGGGTACTGCCACTGTCACACTTCCGAGCAAGGAATTCAGTATGTCAGTAAATATTCACCTATACAAGTAGACCATTTTTATGAAGGAAATTGTGGAGGGGAGCATGTAAGTACATATACAATTATCTAGAAGATATAAGCATGCACATAGATGTGCTCAAGGAGAGTTATCTCCATACCCTTGTAGCTGCTGCTTCACACCCTTGTCAACTAGTCCTTTCCAGCAGTGACCAATGAGCAACAATATAAAGCTGGTAGAGCCAAAGTCTGTTCTGAAGATGGTTCTGATTATTAACAGTCTCATTACTGCCAGTATTAGTAAATATCACTTTTCAGTTGCCATTCCTTTCTATTTAAATGAGAAGGGGCTTTATAGAAGGGGCTTGCCACACTTAATTGTTTCAATGCTGTTTTTGTAACTGTTTTTTGTCATGACAAAATATTTTACATACAGTGCACAAAGGCAATGCTACAATGTTACAATGCAACCAAATGAGGAGGAATCAATCACAAGAGGATGAGCAGCATAGATGGTAAAATATGGCTCACCAGTATTTTTGCACAGTTGCAAACCAGAAGCAGGCTTATCATTTAAAAAGGTAAATTCCCTGCCTGCCCCTTAGCTGACACCACCATCTACTCTCACCACCTGGAAGGAGGGATCTATGAATGTGACATCACCTCCAACTCCACCCTCCTCCTTGATTGCTCCTCCTCAAGGCTGTTACGAAAGTCTCGTGGCCAGAGACCAGAGGGATTACCTTCTTCTCTGCTTTCCATATTAAATTAAGAGATAAAGTTGCCCTGTCTTTTATGGATGCGCTGGATTTTAAAACGGGCAGACCTAGAGCATACAGCTGTGAAGGTGCTGGTTAGTCCTCATTATATTGATAGTACTGTCAGTCACAATTATGCTTGTCACCAGGACAAATAAGGACACTTGCTAGAAGTCAATGTTTATGTCAATGGGAAATGCTACTGTTGGGGCCGCTGTTGGAGGTTCAATGGTTGTGTTAAAAGTGAAAGCACTCTTTCTCAAGTGAATAACAGTGAATTCAGTAAACAGTGAATAAGTGACACACATGTTTGGTTTGGAACACACATGTGTGGAACACATAATTAAGAAAATGCTATAACAGGAGAGATCAAAGGTCAGAGATTAAAATACCTTTTAGGGGACAGAAAACAAATCCTATCAACAATCTTATCCTGCATCTTAATCCAAGACCTTATCCTCAGTTAGAACTGGTAATGGAACATGTACACAATAGCTCTCATGCCGAACATTTTCTTATTCTTATCTTGACTTTCTCGTATTTTGGCATGAGTTGGTATGAGTGTGCCACGTCAAATTCGGCAAATGTTCATAACTTCAGAAAACTGTCATAATTGACCCACGTAAAATTGAGGACTGCCACTTGTTCGTAAAGGAGAGCGTGTTCATGAGAACTGTGAATCAGCATGATTGACAACCAAAAATTGCTAGATAAGGCTAGGGGTCCCGACCCATTTGTCCTGAAGTACCATAAATAAAAATGGCATCCAAGAGTAAAAAGAGTTTGGTGATTGAAGTCCTGCTTTCAGAGATCAGTAAACAAAAAATATAATTTCTAACAGTGTCAATAGTGATATTAAGGGATGCATTGTCACTTGAGATCAGTACCATCGCTGAAATAAAGAAGAAATGGTTTGATATGAAATTGGATCCAAGAAAACATACAAAAGCAAGGTGGTCTATGACTGTAATGGGAGGGAGTCAAGGGATATGAGAGAATAACTTCCATAATAGGCACAGTTCTGTACAAAAGTCATAGATCACCCTTTCATTTATTCAGTGTCAGATGATAATGGAGGAATAAATAAGTTACCAAACAAGTTTCCGAAGGTGTCAATGACGTTGTTTTAGAACACTTTGCCTTCAAAAATGACTAACAGTCAAACAACTACCCAAACATACCTCAGCTGCCTAGCAGATTTCTTTGTCATGTGTATCAAAAATGGCTAAAGGAGATAGTTCTATTGAGATTAGATATGAAAAAAAATCAATCTGCATAAAGAAGGCAAAAGTCAAATGAAAAAAGGTATAAAAAAAGTTCCTGTAGCCAGGAGTCCAATTGTAGTGGGTATTTGGAGGTGCGATGGAATTGGGTTGGATCAGTCCGTTAAGTTGCAGCTCAAACAATTTCCAGATTTCCAGAAGCAAGCCTCATAGGCTAGATACAATCCATTAGTCAAAAAATAAAGTTTTTAGCATTAAAGAATGGCAGGCTAATTGTACATGACTTGTTGGCAAGTCTGGACCACTCGTAAATTCCATTGGTGCCTAAGAGGAAATTCTGAATACAAGAAAATTGGTGAAAGCGGCAAGCACTCTTGCTCGTACAAGAAACTTAACGAATGTGTTCGTTAGGGTGGTTGTTGCATGAGGCCCAATGTGTTTATTTTACACCGATTTCCTGTAAACACTGCACCACACAAATACACAATTCTGGAAACTTTATCAAGTCTTTTACTGACTTTTACTTACAGTTCAGAAAATAATTATGTTTTACTGTACTTCTGCTTATAAATAAAAATGGTTTTATTTTTTTTCATTGTTGTAATTGTTTACAACAATGATGTAATTGGTGAAATGTTTTTAACTGTTTCCAGAAACTTGTTTGCAGTGTAGTTTTGCCGTTCTGTAGACCTGACCTGTAAAATATAGGATTCAAAGTTAGCATTCAAAGCCATAGCTGGGGTGCCACGGTCTATGTGCTGCACTGGTTGTTAACTGTGCACGTAACTATAAATAGTACTGCCATAGGATTTAATTTGTAATTTGGTTTGTAAATGCGCATGAGAAAATTAACGTAAAAGGTGAAATGTAGTAGTACAACTTACCGCATTGTTTGGCTGGTTTGGTGTGGTGTTGGCAGTATCTGGGGATGCAAAAGAGGCGCCGCTGTCTTCCGCAAAACTTTATTGATTCAGGAGAACATAACAATACACTAACAGATGTGGGGGGAGATGGTAACCACAGTTCTTCTTCTGTTAAAAGTGTTAGTGTGTTGTGTGGAATTATTTTTACATCAAGATGTGCAGTATTGTTATAATTGATATCTTTCAGGTAAATATTGTAAATTATATAATTGTTAACTTTAATTTATTTCCCTTAGTTGGAAGGTTCCAGGGGAGGCGCTTAGGAGGGGAATCTATATAAGCCAGTCCCAATCATTTAGTGGGAAAAGAAGGGCTGAGGAGAAGGAGTTGTGCGGTGCGATGTGATGCAATAATTGAGTATCAACAAAATGTTTATACTGCTTCATTTTTTGTTCTTTGTTTCCAAGTGTTTTTGTTTGTTAGTTAGTTTGTAAATAGTTCTGCCGACCATAATTTCTTCTTGCACCTGTGGAAAAATAAATCCCTCACTGGAGGAGTGCACTTGACTTTTGTGTGGTTCCATTACTGCCGTATTCGCTCGACCATCCCGTCACAGTATACAAACATTCACATGCATGTCTGCATACTTGTGTATGTATGCACACAGCCATGAACACATATATGCAAACACACACACCTACACCCCTCTATGAACAGACTCATCTACATGTATGCACACACACACACACACACACACACACACGTACTCCACTTCTCCCTCTTTCCAAAATGTCCGGACTGTCATTTCTGTGTAGAAACTATTAAAGCTGCAGTTTAGCTGAATGGTAGTCAGTCAGCTTTAGCTTTAGTTCTACTGAAGTAAAAGAAAGTTGTTGTTCCTGACTGTTCCCAGGCCAGGTGAGCAAGTGTGATGACTTCACTGACCTTGACTTCCGTGAGACGTTCATGGGGACAAACCTGAATGTGAAGCTGCTGCTGTTCACAAGAGCCAACCTGGACTGTGGGCGGGAACTCTCGCACCTGAAACTGATGGACCAGCCCCTGTTCCAGCTGACCCGGCCCACTGCTTTTGTCATCCATGGGTACCAACCCACAGGCGCGCCGCCAGTTTGGGTGGGCCACATTGTGCGTCTGCTGGCCGCACAGGAGGACATGAACATCTTAGTGGTGGACTGGAACCGTGGGGCCGCCAACCTCAACTACTACTCTGCTGTGGCAAACACACGTAAAGCAGCCGAGAACATCACTGCATTCATCCAGAACATTCAGGTGAGACGAGAGCATGTTAAGGGCAGGAGAATGTATTAGGAACAAAATCAGGCAGATTCCAGGCTGATGGAGAAGGGCAGTTTTTAATTCATGAGTTCTTAAAGCTGAAAAATCATTCTCTGCGTCTGTATTGCTTGCTTTTCTGTCTTGCTGCTGGTATCACAGTATCTGCATAGGACCTATTTCTTGGTCTTATTTCTGAAATGTGGCCTGACTCAGTAAAGAATCACATAAATGTTGTGGTTACCACATTTAGGTATTGGTTCCCTGCTTTCTTAAGATTGCCAGATTTAAGATTTACTTGATATTAATGAGATATAGCATTAATCATAGGAATGAATGTGCGAGTGGATACATCAGCTAACAAGTTCCTGAAGATGAAACGTCATTTTTTTATAGCAATGATGAACTTTTATTCAATATTCTCGCTGCTTAGACTCCATGCACAGTCAGTAGGCTTTTGAGATACAAATTCTAATAAGAACCTGTACTGTATAAAACATCCTAGAACATAGTAATGATACCATACTGATTTAGGCAATGGTGTATCATACCAAACCAATGTAACTCCAATTCCAATCTTTGGAATAATGAATTAACTGTTTTTCAGTGGTAGGTTGACTAATCAGTAAACTATTTTAGGCTTGTCACAGCTTTAAACCAAATCTTTGTTTACTGATGACAATGTTTTATACTGTGATGACAGCATCATTTTAAATTATGAAATAAAATAAATATTTAATATTTTCTGTTTGAGCAGGAACGTATACAGTTTTAATATGCCAATTTATAACTTTAAAAATTAAAATGTGGATTCAGCCTAGGAGAACTATTTTGGAGAACTGAACATTTACATCATACAGTCTATTTCTGTCTTTTTTAAATGGAATAAAAACATTTTTATGTTACTGCTTCATGTAAAAATGTACACAGCACAATAAAATCGTGTCTGTGCTGCTGGTCTTACTGTGTCTGAGTTGTCGTCTGGTTTCTATAGGAGAACGGAGCGCTACTAAGCTCTGTCCACCTGATTGGGGTCAGCCTGGGGGCTCATGTCGCTGGGTTTGTTGGGGCCATGCTGAAGGGGAAGATTGGGAGGATCACAGGTGAGACTTGTAGTAATGGGCACGGTCTTGTGTGCCCTAGAAAGATTGCCATAGTTCTATGCGCATGTCATGTGTGAGTTGTTGAATAAAGTATGGAGTTGCAAGCATGAAAGTCTCTGGCTGAGTAGCTTAAAAGTCATACTTTACAAGACTGACAGAGAAGGAGGGGGGGGGGGACAAAAGGGATAGTGAGCAAGGGAGTGGGAAACAGACAAAGGTAGGGGGTAAGGGACAAAGCAATGCAGGATGACTGAGATGTGAAGGAGGATAGAGAGAGAAGGGGAAAGTGGAGAGAGGGATACAGTTAGAGCTAGAGGAAGAGAGACAACAGGAAAAAAGAGGGAAAGGTAGTGATAGAGAGCATAGGGACTGCTTGACTGTCTGTCTGTATGCAGCACAGTCACCCCAGTTATGTGCCCATTGCTCTGCCTGTGCTTCCCTTCCAAACCCATAGCACTGGACCCTGCCGGACCTCTGTTCTCTGGGACCCCACCAGAGGAGCGCCTGGACCCCACTGACGCCCAATTTGTGGATGTCCTACATACTGACACTGATGGTAGGCCATAGAGACATCAGAATAGCCTTGACATGAACAGAGAAATGCCTGAGCATTCAGCCCCAGGTCACAGCAATAACTAATCCCATTAAACACAACTAATCCACCCAATCTTATCAATTCATCTGCCAATGGATTGCTGCAAGCTCTCTCGATGCTGTGTCTATGATGGTGAGCTGCAAAACACCATGGGATATTTATTCCCATTGTACTGCGGGGATACTTTGCTTGACATCTTGCATCCTCCTATTCATACCCGTTAGCACGCTTATGTTATTACTTTAGAACTGTTAAATGGATGTTTGCTGTATGACTCTAATATATGTTTTATACATTATGCATTTGATTTGCATTATATTTATTATTTTAATGCATTTAGCACTTGAATGATGCATATACACTTGGTGGTTTGGAAATGCTGCTAACTAGGTCAAGCACTGTTTCCAACATAACTCAAGCAGATGAATTTATGTTTCTCTGGACAGGAGCAACTGTTTATTAATAAATGTAATGCATTGTATATTAAAAAGGTTTGGAAGGTCATCCTTTCTACAGCCGTTATTCTCTGTGAGCTTGAGTTATTTCTATATTTTTGCTGTATAGTTAAGTATGGTTATTCTAGTTTTGGTTCTTAAGTATAACAGATGTTTTTAAGCTGTGTGTATGACCTCACTAGACATAGGGAGGAGGCTATGTGTCATTTAGTGCAAAGTACTGGCTGTCATTACTCCACCCTGGAGCACACACAGGATTTAATGCTGACGCCCTCCACAGCTGCAGTAAGAATAACCATGGTGGGAAATAAGTAAAAATAAACAGTGAGTTTTCCTTCTGCTGCAGCTAACAGAAACCACAGCGTACCTTCGCTTAAAGGCCTCAAAGAGATGCTGCTCCAGCAAGTTTCCTAGTAACTACTAACTAATTCACCACACACCTACAGCTGAACGGCATGGTCTGTGATATTTGTGTGACTGCTGCTGACTGTTTTCATGTATTTATACTTGTGAATCTGATGGAGATATTACCACAAACATTTTTTTTTCATGTGTGAGCAATATGGTTAATGATTCATTTTAAAACTGTGGTTTGTTATTCATTGCACCATTGTGCCAAGGAAAGTTTGAAATAACAGCCTGTTGTTTTCATTCAGATGTGGTTTAACTATAAATTGTATGCTGTCCAAAATAAATGATATACAGTCTGCAGTGAACAAGGCGGATAGCACTACTAGGTGCTATTGGTGTATCCATGTTTCACTCTTCCCTTTAACTGCATCAGAATATTGATTTGTGCCAGAAATCTTTTATTAAAGTTATCTTTGATGGCACAATTGGTGGTACTTGTGCTGTTTTATTTTTATATTTCTGAGATTAGAGTGTGTGCAGTGACTTCTCAGGGTTGAAGCACTTGACCCTCCAGAGACATGGTCAGGAACCTACTCATAATGTACATAATACATAATCAAATAAGGGATATATATGGCTTGTATGCATGTGCACTTGGTGTAATAACCTGTATAAATTTGCCTTTGTGCATCTCATGCGCTTTTGCAGCTCTTGGCTACAGAGGACCCCTCGGTCACATTGACTTCTATGCCAATGGTGGGGCTGACCAGCCTGGCTGCCCCAAAACCATCTTTTCAGGTCAGTCTTAAGTTTTCTCTCTCATCTTATTAAACAGGTGGGTCTTCAGCAAAGCTGCATAACAGTGGGCCCTGTGGCTAAACTCAAACACATCACAGCTCAAATTAGCGAGGCATACTTTCTGAACTTCAAAAGCCTGATGGCATTTTGGAGGGAACATTCCATTGCTGATGGCAACACTCATCTTTCCACCTCCTCAAATGATCAGCAATCAGGCAGAAACACTGTTCTCAGCATAGCAACCCAAGCCCGTCATTTATAGCAAGGGTGTCAAACTCAAGGCTACAGTTTCTGCTGGCTTCCTTTTAATCAGAAGCAAATTTAGGCCCTGGAAACAAGGTGTCTGCATTATTCAGCCAATCAGATACTTAAAGAAATTAAGAGCTTAACCACACCAGCAGAAGTACAGCCCCCCAAACTGGCGTCAGACACCCCTTATTTATAATTTATATTATATTTTATTACATTTATGTTATCAATATAAAAAAGAAAACAGTAAGAATAAATGACTATAGCTTCCTTCCTATTGGTTTTGTTACCATAAGCATGGGGCATTGCATTTCCAGCAAGGTATTTAACTGAATGGCTTCAGTAAATATCCAGGTGCATGACTGGATTGTATGTATACATAATGTCATCTGCTTTAGAGTATCTGCTAAAACAGCAGCTGGCATAATGATATCCTGAACACATAGGTGGACAGAGCGAATCAATGAAATATTCAATAGACCACCGAAATGTGAAGTAAATTTGACACCCAAATAAGGAATTCCGATTCCATCACTTTGCTAGACTAATGGGAAAATGAATAGGGGTATAAAATTATTGCCTAAAATTACATCCGACGCCAACACTGTCTATTTGGCTTAGGATCTTTGGAATTAATATGGATGTCTTTACTTTTTAAAGTAGTATGTAACAGTTTTGAAGCCTGAATATATTTATTTTATTTGATTGTGATGATAACATAGTATGAATTCACCGTGTAGCATTCCTAGTGTCATGGTTTCACATAGTTAAAGGACAAGAGGATTGGTAGATGGGAACCAAAAATCCTATTCATTTTAGCCATAGGTGAAAAAAGCGGAACCGGAAGTTATCAGAAACCACCAAAATGACAATAACACCTGGTGATGTATGAAGCTGAGTAGACTGTAATTTTTTTGTCTCTGATCAACGAAAGGAGGGGATGCCAAGCATTCTGACATTGACCCGGATTTTCTGTCTGTTTTGTGCTGTGACTTCCAGTTCTTCCAATGGCATGCTATCAGTACAGCCTGCCTTCTTAAAGAGCTGTGTTGGCCTCTTTCCATATGCTCCTGCTCCAGCACATAGAGGCATAAAACCCACATTGGCCACCACACCCTGTTAACCATCAGCAGAATCTTGCTACATACATTAATAGAAGAGTTCCCATAAAGAAAGAGCCTTGATTAACCTGTTTTGAACAGTGATTAAGGATTTCTATTTCTGTCAAGATAAACATTGATGAGCTTGTAGGAATGGACCATCTCTGTTTTTTCCAAGAGGTATGCTTAAAGAGTAATTGCCTCTGGTAACATTTTTGACAATAAAGCTTTTCTTTGGAGGAAGAGAGAGTGTTTTTACGAGTGCTTTATAACAAAGGAATTTAATAGTTACGCAGCAAACTTGTCTTAAAAGCTCAGTGAATATTTTCTTTTGCAAAGCTTTGTGGCTTAAGGAGAGTCTTAAAGATGTGAGATACTCACATCCTAATAATTTACTTTCGACATTTAAAGCATTTGGCAGGTGGTTTTAGCTGAAGTGACTTACAAAATATACATTTTAAATTATAAGCAAACCACTATAAATAGAAATAGCGCTTTTGTTGAGGTGTGTGCTATATATTCTGCAAAACAAATGGAGAGAAGTTATGGTGTTTTAACTCTTCTGTGTGACTAATTTTCCCTCAGGCCATGGCAAGCCCTTTCAGGTCATTGCTCTTTTTACCTACACAGGGAAGTCATACTTTGTGTGTGACCACCAGCGGTCAGTGTTCCTATACCTCTGCTCCCTCAACAAGACCTGCAACATCACAGCCTATCCCTGTTCCTCCTACCATGACTTCCTAGATGGGCGTTGCCTGCAGTGCGAGTCCTTCAAGCCAGCTTCTTGCCCGATTGTAGGTGAGGCTGCAGTCTCTGGGGCACCGCCTTTGGTCAAGAATGCACGCTTGATCAACTGGGTACACATCTCCGAGTACACATTTTTATTGTCAGATCGCAATTTGTTCTTGTCCATCATGTGAAATTTTATCCCCACTGTCACCTTCACCCAGGTTACCATGCCAGCAAATGGAAGGACTCTCTCCTCCGTCTGGGTCAGACGAAGGTGTACTTCTCAACCACTGCCGTGTCTCCATACTGCAGTGAGTAGACAGAGACAGCCAAAACTTATCACATCGTACAACCGAGCCTCAAATGCGCAAATCTCAGACTGGCTAAAATTACGGACTAGGCAGTCAACCAAGCAGAGTATAAACCTGGAAGTAAAATACCTAATTATACCTTTTCAAGCTCCTAATTATAGAGGACATATGATTCCCTTTGTTATCATCACTGATGACAAAAGGAGCATTAAACAGAAGCAAGACTTTATTCCCTGTTTTTGTTTCTAAACTTCTCCTGTGTAACTGTTTATGAAGGTAGCAAGCTTTTTCTGCATGCTGAAACTATATCAGTGGTACCTATTTATATGCCATTAAACAGGTGTTGTTTGACACATTGAAGGATGTGCTTGTTTAGTAACAGTTATAGAAGCCGTTTGAACTCAGTAGTCAGCAAAGTTGAGGTCTATTCCATTTTAGTTTGAAATGCTCTTGTTGTTTAAAATGATTTTGTAATAGAGAGTGCAAGATGGATGTGAATTTTTTTGGCCAACAGATGTTGTCTGCAGACAGGTTAATTTGTGCTGCATATTTGTGTTAATGACACCATGCTCATTGTTCAATATAGGAGCATTACAGCAAATTGGAATGCATTTACCATCTAGAGTGGTGATTTTCTATTCGACGTCCCTTAATCTATCAATTAAGATTGAATGGTCAACTGTATCACAGGCTTTAGAAAGGTCGATACAAAGGGCAGCACAGTGTTTTTAATGTCAAGCACTTGGACTATATCATTAATTACTGTAGAGGCTGCAGTAATTGTACTATGACCAGACCTAAAACCAGACTGCACATTACTAAGTATATTGTTGTCATGTAGAAATTGCTTGATCTGAGCATTAACCAGGGATTCTAAAATGTTTGCCAGAATTGGGAGTTTTGAAATGGGTTGGTAACTATTCAGCACAAAGTGATCACCACTTTTAAACAAGGGGAGCACACAGGCTGCCTTCCAATCATTGGGAAGAGTGTGAGAGACAGATTAAAAAATATGAGTGAGGGGATCAATAATAAGAGGTGCAACGAGCTTCAGAAGCCTTGGCGCTAACCGATCAGGACCTGCGTTTTTTTATTTTTATAACAACAAAATGAGAGTAGTAAAATTTGTGGGTTGTGTTAGTAACCATTCCAATAAAGGCTTCAAATTAGTGCGTTTTGAACACATTTTCCTGTTAATCTAACAAATACATGCCCACTCAGATGCTGCTGGATTTTATGGACCTTTTGAACAGAATCCTGCTAAGTACAGGGCTGAGGAACTGTTGAAAAAGGTTTTGACTGAGCCCTTTTGTCTGGATGACAGAGACAAACTACAAGGTGGACATTGTGACGTGGAACCAATACACACGCTGGGGCATTGTCGTCATCAAGCTGCACAGTGGCAGGAGGGTGGTGGAGGCCAGGATCGATCAGTGAGTCCTGCAGGAGTTCCCTTCCCGCCTTGCCTTCTGCAAACCCCAGTGTGATACACCTGGAGACTCAAAAAGCTGGTGACAGGAGACAGGAGACAGGAGAGTTCATGAAACTAGAAATGGACAGATCCCACATGCTGGGAGAGATTCACTGATCACTGGAGCTTGATACAGAGAAAAAATGTTCTGTTGACTGTTTATATAAGTCAGTAATTGACTAATTTTGAGCCCGCCTTCCCCATTAAGAGGTTCATGCAGCCTGAGTACCCTACCACAATCTGTGGCCTCACCTGTGTTACTGTCTCCTGACCTGTACACTTCACTGTATGCAGTATCAGAATCATTCACATTCCCCCTCGAAGTAAATATAATTATCCACTCCCTCACAGTTGAATTCTCTCTCCTTCACAGTAAACTTTCGAAGTTTGAGCAATACACAGCGACCCGTTTACTGGCCCAGTTTGACGAAGACCTGAATCCGGTCCAGAAGATCACGCTTTGCTTCCTAACAGGGAATATGATTGGGCCTCGCTACAAAATGCGGCTACTGCGCATCCGACTTACACCCCTGGAGAAGCCTGATAGGTCAGTGTGGCCTCACCTGTCTCTTCACCTGTCATGGTGTCTTCGCTCGCCTGTGCTCTCACCTTTGCTATACAGTACCTATCAGTGTCCACTCACCTGTTCTCTCACCTGTGATAAACAGTACCTATCAGTGTCCACTCACCTGTGCTCTCACCTGTGATATACCTCTTGATGTCCACGCACCTGTGCGCTTATCTGTGATATACCTATCAGAGTCCACTCACCTGTGATATACCTATCAATGTCCACTCACCTGTGCTCTCACCTGTGATATACCTATCAATGTCCACTCACCTGTGCTCTTACTGGCGATATACCTATCAGAGTCCACTCACCTGTGATATACCTATCAGTGTGCACTCACCTGTGTTCTCACCTCTGATACACCTATCAATGTCCACTCACCTGTGCTCTCACCTGTGATATACCTATCAATGTCCACTCACCTGTGCTCTTACTTGCGATATACCTATCAGAGTCCACTCACCTGTGATATACCTATCAGTGTGCACTCACCTGTGTTCTCACCTCTGATACACCTATCAATGTCCACTCACCTGTGCTCTCACCTGTGATATACCTATCAATGTCCACTCACCTGTGCTCTCACCTGTGATATACCTATCAATGTCCACTCACCTGTGCTTTTACTTGCGATATACCTATCAATGTCCACTCACCTGTGCTCTCACCTGTGATGAACAGTAGCTATCAGTGTGCACTTACCTCTGTTCTCACCTGTGATATACCTATCAATGTCCACTCACTTGTGCTCTCACCTGTGATATACCTATCAATGTCCACTCACCTGTGCTCTTACTTGCGATATACCTATCAGAGTCCACTCACCTGTGATATACCTATCAGTGTGCACTCACCTGTGTTCTCACCTCTGATACACCTATCAATGTCCACTCACCTGTGCTCTCACCTGTGATATACCTATCAATGTCCACTCACCTGTGCTCTTACTGGCGATATACCTATCAGTGTCCACTCACCTGTACTCTCACCAGTGTTGCTTTCTTTCTTCATTCTTTCTCATTACACTCATTTATTGTTTCCTCTTCCTCCCAGGCCACAGCTGTGTCGCTATGACATGATACTGGAGGAGAACATGGAGGTGTCCTTCAGACCCATGGCCTGTGATGGGTCTCGTAACTGACCCAGCACTGGGGGGGCGCTCTGTTTCATACCAAAAAACAGCACTCTGGGGAGCCTCAATTCTGACCCAACATCAGGTGGTGCTCTGCTTCATCTCAGCACACAGAAGCAGGCAGGTGCAAATACAGAAGTCAGAGGGGGTGGGAGCTTATGCCCTTTTGACCTGTCACTCACAAAGTGCCCTCCTGGATGGTGCTTTTTTTCCTATGTTACATTTTTTTCTTATTGTTCATCATACTGGCACACCAAAAAAAGGAATGCAGCTTTATCTACATCATTCACAATGTCATGATGGGAACCATGACAACGATAGTGATGACGATGATGGTGATGATTACAGCAAAGATGAAATAAAAACAATAAAGAGGCGGACATGTCATGGGACTGCCAGAACTCTCTCGCCCATGCACCAAGGGGAAATTTTTTTGCCTGTATTATAATCCTCTCCTGTGTGTGTCTTCATTGAAGAGCATCTGCCTGCTCCTACCTTTTGTTTGTCACACTGTTCACAACCTGGCAGAGAGACTACATCACCCAGAGTCCCCTTATGAAGGAAGGCATTCTCCTCCAGTCTTCCTGTGACTTAATATGGCAATTCCAAAAAGGTCTGCATAAAGCTCAGGTACTTATGATCTCTTTCAAGCTCTAAGAAATCCTGCCGATAAGGGCCAACATTGTCTTTGTTTCTGTAATAATTAGGGGAGGTGGCTCTGCAGATTTATATATTTTCTTAGCAAACTAATGATGGTAGAAGTTGTCCTGTTAATGGAAATTTTGTTATTGTTTTTGAGAGACCATCAGAAAAAGATCACAGCAAACAATGATGAATGGTGAATGATGATGTATGGATTCATAGCGCAATAAATGCTGAATATGTGTGGACTCATGGAAAAGTGGATGATAATGAGCAGATCTTGACCACAGCAGATACTGAATATGTGTGACTATGTGTTAGTCTAGAAGTATCATGGGAGGTAAATAGTTGATTGTCCTCGGTGAACTACAGATGATGCTGATACAGGTGTATAGAAGACTTGCCTGGGGGCTGGGCAAACCTACTGGAAACATATCTGGCTTTCCTTAGGTACAACTGAGTCAGTGGAAATATTTCTGGCTTTCAGCAGGGTCAGCTGATCTGAGGTCAGTGTAAACACATCTATTGTGTTTTGAAAAGGGAAACCCCATAGACTACATTAAATATCCTCATGTGAAAGTGCTTGCGTACATTCAACATGTTATTTTGCTGTTAGTAGCATACATCTTATAAAATCATAGACTATTTTGTACTGCATTGCAATTGTTTTATTTTTTTCTTTAATTTTGTGTAAATATGTATATAAATCCCTAATGTAGGAATACAAGTTAATTATTATGAATGGCTGCAAATGTGGTTATTTTGCCATTTTAAAAAGCCAGCGATTAGATACATGTTGCATTTATTAGATGTAATATGCATAGATTAAATACATTTAGCATTGTTGCCTCACAGCAAGAAGGACCTGGGTTCAAATCCCAGCCTGGGCCTTTTTGTGTGAAGTTTGCATGTTCTCCCTGTGTCCGTGTGGGTTTCCTCCACCAGTCCAAAGACATGCAGGTAGGCTGATTGGACCCTCTGATAAGGAATTTCCCTCAATTGTAAAGAAAGAAAACAATTTCCTTAACCTTACAAAACAGCTAAAGTTATTAAACAGCTGAAAGGGAATGAATGTCAGCAGATACTGTAGCTGTAAAATGAACTTCTCAACTGCTATGTTAATTCAATCCATTCTTATTCAGTAATATAAAGTCACCACCTGGCAGAGAACCATTTGTAATGCACTGACTTTTAGCTAAAACTATTGACCTGGCTTCAGAAATAAATAACTCCCTAACTAATCTATGCCAATAGCCTTTGGAGGTCAGGATTTAGCACATCAACAAAATTTGTTTTGTAACAGACTCCCCCCCCCCCCGTGTCTTTGTGTTTCACAAATGATAAAAAATGATAATTTTCCAAATAATAAAAATGCATTCAAATAATGTTTGTCAAAAACATCCCCCCAAACCCAAAACAAACAAATCAATAAATACTAATTAAAAGTTAAACAACACAACTGAATTAATAAAACAGAGACCATGTTTTAAACTCCAGAGTGTCACAGTCATCCTAGCATAAGCAGAAGCTTTCCATGTAGGCCAACTATGGCTGCCATATACTATGTAATGTAGTGCTTTTATTCCTTAAATTATATTATGTTCAAATGGAACTCAACTGTTAAGCAGTCAATAAAATATATAAAGTTAAATTGATTACTAAGAGTAGTTTTAAAAGTGTAGAATAGTTTCATGTTTAGAAATGTGAAGGAGGTATGTAAGTGGACTATTGTAATTATGTAAGTCCTGGGTTACAGGCTTGTGCATGGCTCCCTCTTGTGTACAGATTTATGCAAGCCGAGAAGCCATTCTCACACAAAGTATACAGTGCCATGAAAAGTATTTTCTCCCTTCCTGATTTCCTCTGTTATTACATGTTTGTCACACCGATTTCAGATCTTTTAACAAAATGTACAGTAATATGTGTTTGAGAACTTTTTCCATGAAATTAATTATATACTCAGCGTTTACTCAGTTTCCCTTTGTCTAATACTCTATTGCATTTTGTCAAAAGATTTGATTCAACATGACAAATATCCCGGCCTAGGCCTTTCTGTGTGGAGTTTCCATGTTCTATGTCCGTGTGGGTTTCCTCTGGGTACTCTGGTTTCCTCCCACAGTCCAAATACATGCAGGTAGGCTAATTGGAGACTAAATTGCCCATTGGTGAGTGTGTGAGTGAATGGTGTGTGAATGGGATCAGCTCCAGCACCCCCCTCAACCCTTCCCAGGATAAGCAGGTATTGATAATGGATGGATGGATGGGTAGCATTTCTTTGGAATACAACTTGTGTGAGCTAGGATAGTCAATATTCTCATTACTTATTTGTGTTATTTTGATATCAATACATTTAATGGCAATGACTTATAGACAGTGCTTTGTATTTGTGAGTAACTTGTCATTTTTGTATATTTGAAAATGTGTTTTTTCAGATTTCATTTCTTTTTGTACTGTTATGAGTAAGTTATAGTAGTAATGCATATAAATGTAGGCTATGAGAGCTATGCATACACATAAAAGCATCTAAACACATAGCTGAAAGAAACACATTGGCATGAATTCAGTAATTTTTCCTTTACCATGAATGACAAATAAATTAATGTGTATGTCATATGAAAGTGTTTTTAATGGACTATTGTATACAAAAATGGGAAATTGTGGTATTTAATTTCAGAGCTGTCTGTACTAACATTTATAGTCAATCTGTAGTCTCGTTAGCAAAGTAGCTAACATAAAGCTTAATCAAAATGCCGCGGAACTGTCATACATATAAATGAGTTTCCCACAAAGATTATACAGATGCAAAGGCAATAGCTTAAATGTTTTATTTTTTGTTAGCTAGCAAGCTAGTGTAATGAGTTGAGGTTTGCTTGAGTCCAAGGTGAGATAAGTACCCACACCTGTCACTCCCATAGGGAAGCACGCTACCCAGTGAGTTATTAGTGAGCTACCGCAAAGTGTTGTTCTTTGAAACGTGTGCACTTCTATATATGTCAATTTCCATGCACATACAATGTTTTCATTGGTTGATGGACCTAAAAGTCCAAAGGGGAGACCTATTCTTTGAGGCCTGAAGCATTTGCGATGATGTAATCGGCAGGAAAAAGAAGAAGAAGGAAAAAAATTGGTAATTGGCAAGAGAAAGAAGAAGGAAAAAAAAGTTGTTTGTGAATTCTGTCTGTTGAAATTGTCAGAAGGTACAGAAATGAATGCTTTTAAGGGCAGAGAGTCAGTGGTAATTTTTGTAGGGAACCCTGAAAAGTGCCAAACTCCTGCGTTCTATAGGTATGGGGCATGTCACCCTTCGAAGGCATATACCTGCCAACCCAATTCCATTCCAGATAGTGTTTCGTTTTGCTTTTCCAATGGAAACTGAAAATAATGTTTCCCTTCAAACAGTTTATTGTGAAATGAACACAAAAGGAATGACAACCTCCAACCAATTCACATCCACTAAATGCTGGTCGGTTTAATATTTATTAATACTTAGGTATATTTAACTTAAGAGTACAATGTAGAGTAGTAATGTGTAGTCTGGCCACATAACACACTGAGCTGTTCCAGGATGGCTAGGACCTCAGGAGCCATGGCTTTGAAACTCAAACAAACAAGATATTACATTTCAAAAAAGATCTATTTTCACACATAACACACCACCTCCTTGCTTCCAGCGAGATCAGTTAATGAAGCGTTTATTCTCCTCCACATAGTTATAGGGATCTCCTTCGAAGGGCAGCAGGGGTGGATGATTATATATGCCCATTAGGAATATGACAATGGTGCCCACTGTCATAACTGGCGTTATTAGGAAGAGGCAGAGGCGGTCAACTGTCCTGGCGATGCCACTCCAGTTGTCCTTTTCCTGTGAGAGGGTTTTGGATTAAGAGGGAGGCTGGTTATTTTAAACCAAACATTTTTTTACTTAAAGGAATATCTGTGATTTGCTAACACGTCTTAGGTCACCTGAAAATGACCAGTATCCTGGTTAGATGGAAACCGTGTGCTAAGTGCAGAGACAATATGACTAGCAAAGTGTTGAAAATGCCATGCATCTGTGTTTACTTGCTATTATTAATGTTTAAACTCAGCTACATATTGAATAATTAATTAATCAATATAATGTTGGCTGATGGAACATCAAGGACCAAGATGGAAATAAGTCCAGGACTTTTTTGTGTTATCCTTGACAATTTCTTCACATGCAAGTCTTTTGATACATGTGTTTTAATTTTGTCAAATAAACTAAACTAAATTCTTTGTTGGTATAACCTTGGGCTTTGGGTGGCATATGGTATAAGATTGAAAACATCAGGGCTACTCAACACTGATCTAGGAGGGTTACAGTGCCTGCAGGGCTACTAAACTCAGATCTAGGATGGTTACAGTGCCTACAGGGCTACTCAGCTGTGATCTAGGATGGTTATAGTGCCTACAGGGCTACTGAACTCTGATCTAGGAGGGTTACAGTGCCTGCAGGGCTACTCAGCTCAGATCTAGGAGGGTTACAGTGCCTACAGGGCTACTGAACTCTGATCTAGGAGGGTTACAGTGCCTGCAGGGCTACTCAACTCAGATCTATGAGGGTTAAAGTGCCTACCCTCTTTGATTTTACCCCATATTTAATTATTCATGCATTTGGCATACCCAATTTCAATCTTAAAGCTATCCCAATGAGTACAGTTGAGGCTAAAGACATCCAAACTCTATTTTTCATGACTCCACATATTTCATGTTACCATACATTTCCTGTGTTACGTCAATTAGGGAACCTACTTTATTTACATAAGAGGTCATTTCAAAGTAATAGCTAAGAGACTTATTTCAGAGATTTATTTCAACTTTTGTGTACTATATCAGATTTTGGGGTTCAGTTGAACCTTTCGGACTAAAGTTCGCTCAGTCCTGAGAGTTTATTTGTGCCTCCTTCCTGAATGATGCAGTGTCTGCGTGGTCCCAAGATTTTTATATTTGCATACAATTGTTTGTATAGATGCTCATGGTACCAGTTGCTTGAAAACTGACTTGAGGAACCAGACTTATTTTCTGAGGTCTTGGATTTTCCCATGGCATCAAGGGCAAAAATGCAGTAGCTCTAAAGTTATGTACATATATACATACATAAATACAGACACATGTGCCAGTTAACTCCTAATTAACTCATAATTATGACAATTGGCCAATCAGAAGCTTCTAAAAAGTAATTACATCAATTTTTGGAATCTTCCAGACTATTTAACCTCTTACCACACACCCCCTAGTGGTTGGCACGCCGGCGTGCCTAAATTGTTCAACTCAGACATTCATTGCACCTGCAACCAATGTATGAGTTGAAAACAGAAACGCTATGTTTTAGTTTCATTAGTAGATGATACACTACAGTGGAATTTCCCAACGCCACCATTGTCGCGCTGGGCGTTCATTTAACAAGCACCCCCTGCAGTCTCATCTGCAACTACACCCATGACATAATTGACAATATTGTCTATCTGGGCATTCATAAAAATATTCTTTCACCACTCAAAAATCATATTCCGTCATAGTAACCCAAGATAAACCCAACAATAGCCTAAGATATGCCAATACAGCAGTGAAAACGCTGCTCACTGAATAACGAAATAAACAAGAGAAAATTTACAAAAATTATACCATGTCATTCTAAAGTCAATATCTGTGACTTAATATTGAATAAATATACAACCTTACCATTGGTTTCACGCATAGAGATATCCCTTTAGAGACTGAGTGGTCATATTATATTGTCTTAGACAATCCGTTTGTGAAATATACGCGCATTTGTGATGCCTGGGTACCTTCGAAAATAACTGCGTAATACCACACGTG
Organism: Anguilla anguilla; assembly: GCF_013347855.1. NCBI lineage: Eukaryota > Metazoa > Chordata > Actinopteri > Anguilliformes > Anguillidae > Anguilla > Anguilla anguilla. Next base: position 41,444,963 of record NC_049204.1, on the reverse strand, counting down.
TTGTTTCAATTCATTTATTCAGTAGGTGAGAGTATAAGCTTTCTAACGATGTATAACAAGTGTACTTTTGTTTTTGGAATAGCGTTTTATAGCTCAGTGTAACCAAAAGTTTTCTCATCATTGCATTCAATTATGCATTCACTCTATGGTAGCAGTAAAAGACACTGCACCTGACGAAATGCTATTGTGGTAGGGTGGGCGTGGTTTTGTGTTGGCTGCAGAGAGAGAGTGGGCGGGGCGGCTCTCGGAACTTTGCGCCACGGCTGTTGGGGATTATTAATCAGCACTGATGGTTAATTGTTTGATTGATGGACAATGTGCTGATTACCTCGACAGTGAGCCTGGACGCTTAAAAGCGGGTCGACAGAGAGAGGAAGGAGGAACGGAAGAAGAGCTGACGGACAGTCAGCCGGGAATTGTGTACTGTGTCTTGTGTGTTGTAAATTGTAAATTGCGAACAGAAAGTCGCGTGGCGGCCGTAAAATAAAAAAGACGCAGTCGCGTCCAAAGAAATCAACTCGTCTCTCTCATCTCTTAAACGAGCGGTGGCACTCAGTTGTCACAGCTATCAACGATTTTTCATAATTTATTGTAAAATACTATTATTATTGAGGACTTCTGAGCATAGCTAAGCCATATGTTTGCTGATAGACTTAGCTGACATCGTTTTCTGGAGTAAGACAGAAGCGGAGAGGAGTCATTCCTATGTTCCCAGGGTCCTATGTTCCCCAGATTTATATGGCACATAATGGGAACATGACAAAGGATCCTATGTTCCCAGGGTCCTATGTTCCCCAGCTTTACATATGTGCTCTCCCAGGGTCCTATGTTCCCAAGGTCCTATGTTCCCCAGCTCTATATAGCACATAATGGGAACCTGAAAAAGGTGTTCCCCAGCTCTGTATTTGCTTAATATGACATGGGCTATTGTGGGAACTCATCAAAGGGGTTTTCTGTTCCCAAGCACTGCCGTATGGCTCTCAATATAATAGGCCTACACTTGAGGGAACTTATCAAATGGTTGGAGTCATGGAATCACCAAAGGTCATAGCTTAATGCTTCCTTAGGTGAAAACTAGCCTAGCATACATGTTTTTGAATCTAACTCTCACACTTCACATCTGTATTTTAACTGATATAAAAAAAACATGACATCATGACTTAAGTATCTAATCCAGTTTGTTTTTGCCTCTACGCTAGTTTATTTTTTCCACATTTATCTATAGTTGATTTTGAACACTTTTATCAATTTTTAGCTGTGACTGACATCTCACTGCTGAAATGTCCAAATACCAATGATATTGATATTGGCAGTGATATTGTTACAACAGAACAGTGGCATGCAGAGGGGCGCAGCCCCCAAAGAGAATATGAGATGTGCACTCGCAGAGTGCACGCTGATTTCTTTTTAAACAATTAATTAATTAATATCATACTCCAGTGGAACGGAAAGTGGAAAGTGGAAGTTAATTATTACACATTTATGTACTATACCACATTGGATGACAATGTTTTTGTATTATTTTTTAATCTGATATCAATGTTTCATCTTAAACCTTCATAATGGGCTCATCTATATGCTTTATAATAGACAAAAAGCATTTTATTCATTTTTGGAGAGATTTTGGATATGATTCTGGACCCCTAGATATTTTAGACCACTGTACTGATGGAAAGCTTGTAATTCCCACTTGAAAATGATGCAACAGTGAGTTTCTTGAGTCAAAACAGTTTATGTGTAGTGAAATACGTGAATATGTTGTGACTTACAGCAATGCATAATTTAGACATTTTGGATAGATTTGGAGACGCTGGGTACACTGCTTAGTTTTTGCTTCAAAGATCTTTAGTAGTTCTACACATCCACCTTTAGATTTTATGAACTTGTGGTCAAGGAGTTTTTGATCCAGGACATGTAATAACCTGCTGTATAATATGCAGATTGCAAACTAAAAAAGAGCAAATTCATTTTTGATTTTTTGCAGAGACAATTGCATTTGTGGCACTTTATTTCTTCCAAAATTATGAATGTAAACTAATTTAAGCCATTTTCCAAGTCTTTGTGGTGTTCACATCTGGAGTTATAATGCTTTAAATAGGGTACCCCCTAATATGTAAACTTTTTTGCCTCAACTGTAGCCATGCCTTAGTGACTGGATTTGAGTAGCCTGTATTAGTGAACGGGTAGTAGAGCAGACCTGCCTTAATGGCCTACGCCTAGGTCTGCATTAATGAATGGGGATTTCTCATGACTAGTCTCTGTGAAAGGGGATGAGTAGTTTCACCTTTGTGAGTAGGTGGTGCAGTAGCCCACAATCATGAAGTAGCTGTCAGGGAAAGCGGGTGTGTGTTTGCTCTCCACTGGCCAAGTCTCTTACCTCGCTATAGTCATTTTTGTCACGCATGTGTTTCACAATGTAATTAGCCCCTTCCACAGCAGGCTTCATTTCCGCATACAGCTGCTCAGTGGCCTCTCCATCATTACTGGTCGTGTTCACTGGAATAAACCAAATATGAAAAAAGTGGTTACATTGTCAAAACCAAGTCCCAGATATACTATACAAACAGTGTATTGCCAAGGCTAACTTTTCGAGATGGGCTTCTATAGTAGTATGCTAAAAACCCGACAGAAGAATAGCTGCAATATGAATACGTGATCAAACAATTAACATTAAAGGTTACAGTGCAGATTCACCGCTTTTATTACAGGGTATTATATATTTTTGTTTTCTCATTGAAGAAATTACACTTTTTATACATATCCCCCTCCTCCCCATTTCAGAGCACCAAAATATTTGGGACAAATGGATTCACAGTTGTTTCTGATTAATGTTTCTAGTTAATGTTAGAACAACTTGTAACACAGAAAGCCCTGGAACAGTGAATGAGGTGAGAAAATTTTATCACAGCCCAAGATGAAGCTAATGAATCAGCAAAAGTTGCATAATCAGTGGATTGGGAGAATAAAAATAATACAGTTGCTAGCCCAGTTACAGCATCCTGGGAGCCTGCAGTGGGGGTTTGAGAGTGTGTGAGACTTATCTGCAGTGGGCAGGGTTTGAGTACATGCTCTCTGTTACTGACCTGCAGCGGGTGTGGTCCGGGTGGCAAGCCCATGCCTCTCAGACTGCTTCTCAAACATCAGCTCGCTACGGGCCTTGATGGTGTAGTACTCCTCTGCCTTGGCGATGTACCCCAGGGAGCTAGAGCGACGGGGGAGGGCCATCCCCTCCCACGTGGGCTCACTTTCCATTGGGCGAGACATGTGCAGGATGCGGGGCAGCCTCTCCAGAAAGAACTGCACCCAGTCATTTGATTTATGTTAGAAAAAAGAACAAAATAAAAAGAATATATAGACATGATTAGCAATTAATAGTTTAAAACCTGCTCCTTGTAAGTTTGTAGTTGTTAAGGAAAATACATTTTAGCAGTGCTCTGAACAACAAATAACAAATGTAATCTCTGTGTATGTGTGTGTACCTGTAAAACCTAAGTTGCTTTACTTTATGTTCTGTACTGTATATTGTTACCTCACGATAGCACAGCAGTTAATGCAGTAATTTTCTGATGTTTACAACAGCCAACATTGTTCTCAAATGCAGGTTAATGTTATCCTAATATAGCTAACATCCTAGACATGGTAGCTTCAACCTGACAGAGTGGTTATGTAAACAACCATTCTTGTGAATATGCAATGTTAATGGTATTTTAAATTTAACTGATACCATGTACAGTATATGTGTCCATGCAAGCACAAAAGAAACCTTCTTATTAATCGCTTATATACAGCCAGTTATTAGCCTGAAAATGGCCCCACAAAGATTTATATTGCATAGGCATAATCAGTTATGGGGGAAAGGCAATTTATTACAGACCAGCGTTGCTGCTATGATAATATTGTCATGTTGCAACATTAATGGCCAGTATCGGTTAGATGCTATTTGTTGTAATTTAATTCCTTCTTTGCCAAGCAAAAGGGCACTTCTTGGCTGCCTATTGTTATTAAAATGCAAACACACTTGTAATTTACTTGCATCTATAATTGTAATTATTGTAAATAGTAAAATATTGTAAAGATTATAATGATTGTGTTCAACTCTTGTGTTTTATAGAACCGTGTGCATTAGGAGAGAATAAAGAGCACATGGACACCTGTGTTTGTATTTTTGCCGAATGCCCAGGGGTGATCACAACTATCCTGAACCACACCATATAGCATCAAAATCTTTAATAGTATGATTTGGGTGAACATACTGCAGTGGTGGGGGGACCATTTCTCAATAATCTGTCCTTCAGATCCATTGGCCAGCTCTTGTGGACTGCCCTCTTCAATTTCAAACACTAATTTTAGATCAGGTTCAAGTCAGGAAACTGGAATGGCCATAATTTTGGTCAGCTAAACATTGCTTATTAATATTGAGGCATGCTTGGGATCATTATCTTGCAGAAAGATCTATTTCTAGCCAAGTTTGAGCTTCCTAGCTGGGGGATACCCGATTTCAAAATACCACTGGTGTGCATGGCCAAAAAAGCTACATCAGACGATAACACATGGTTCCAATCAAAGTTCAGCTTTTGAACTTCATCTGTAACTGGGTGTTATGGACAGATGAGACCAGGATTGAGCATTTAGTGTGAAGGATTGGGCCTTCTATAGCCCAGAGCCCAGAGATTCTAACTAACCAAGCTCACCCCTGCAGCTTCAGCAGTTTGACACATGCAGGGTACAAGGTATTTTATCTACAGTTTCCTATTATAGCTGCAGGGTGAACTAATGACTGGACTTCAAAGACATTCCCATGGTGAGCCCTGAATTTTGGCAATGAATACCTCTTTAGTCCATTCTGACATCAGGTGGGTGCTGGGCGTTCGGAAATGGAGATTGAGCACAATGACGCAGTTCAGGACCACAATTGTGACCAGAACCATAATGAACATGAGGTACCTGTGTGAGGAACAAAAGTGAGGTTCTCAGTACATGTAAATGTGAAAGAACTGCACACAGTATATATGTACACAGCACACCTATTCTCCATGTGCACTTCATGAGCTAAGGACCACACCATCAACTGAATGCAAAAAAGTGTTAATTGAGCGGGTGTTTTAAATTAAAAGTAAAAAATTGTAGATAGATAAGATATGAATGAGAAGTCTGCGGTGAAGACTTTGCCAAAGCTCCTGGGCTTGGTGAAAAGAGAGAGAGAGAGAGAGGAGGGGGGGCATGTAAAACAAGAACAAAGGAAAACAAACAATATTGTAATATCTTCGGTTTCGTATATCTTGTTTTAATAACTGAGACTGAGATGGAGATCAGCGCGGATGCAGATTTTTTGGATCGCTAGCTGATGAAAACAATGCAGTGCACGTGCAAAACAACAGGGAAGCGCTGTGCTTAAACACCCAATAGGGGGAGTTAATCGATTACTAAGCAGGAATAATGCCAATACATTACAGATAGGGTGGGCCGGAAGGTTTCTTATAGAAAAAAAGCAGAAGGCTTGTGTTAGATGTGTGGTCCTGAACCTCAGCTACCGCAAACTACTGCACTATTATTTCGCCAAAATAGTATGTGAGCGTTTTTTTTTAAATGTCCAAAACCACAGTATTCATCAATTAGTATGCGAAAAATTCCCTGATATCATCTGGTGAAATATTATAGTATGCAAACACCAGAAACTACAATGGTATGAATATCACACGATACATTGAGATATTTCATAACCGAAGCAACCAGACATCAACAAATATTGGCAGAGGGCAGTTCAAGCCAAAGCAAAGATGTGAACAAATGAATTGCCTTTCTATGGAGTTACTTTTGTGTCTTTATTATGCAATCAAACAGAATAGATTTGACAGCAAAATTTTCCACACTGCAATCAAAAAATAGATTTGAGAGCAAAACTATCGACACTGCAATCAAAAAATGTTTTATTGCAAGTAAAATAAATTTGTGATAAAAAATGTATTAATGCGAATCCAAAAGTTTTGTTTGCGAATCCAAAAGTTTCTGTTGAAGAGCTGACATGTGAAAGCATGGGAGACTAACTTTGATGACCTAGCAAGCCAGCTATCTATAAAGGAACAAAAAAAGCAACAAGGCATGTAATTGTCAGTTATATCTGTAGCATCCAAAACTTAATGCCAATGCCAATTAAATAGTTGAAGTTGTTTGAAGATACAGTTAGACACTGAAACAATTTCTGCTCATATAATCCCTGTAAGATACGTGATATTTATACTAAAATACCAAGTTTCCCACAGAAATTTCTGAAACTGTGGTGGGTGAACTCTAAACCCTCTAAACATTCAAATCAAATCAAAATCAAATCAAATCAAATCAAGTTTTATTGTCACATACACAATCATACACTATACAATGTATAGTGAAATTCTTCGGTGCCTAGCTCCAGAACGAAGCAAACAATTAGATAAATACAATATAATAAAGGTGAATCTAACAATAGAATAGAAAATGAATCTAGCAGTTAGATAAAATAGAATAAAGTAAAATAGAAAGCTGGGGTGGTAAAAGTCCAAATCCAAATCCTGAGGCGCCTATGAAATCTCTTGGAGCAGGACACTCGCATGCTGTGGATTGGAAATGTTAGAGATGGAGAAGAGATACAAGATGTCTGCTGTTGTAGAGAGCATGATCAACTCCATAACTCGCTATCTCCCTGTTTTGTTTTCTAGGATAAAATGATTAAGTGCAGGAGCTGAATAATTTGGATATTTTATATTTCAACCACTATAATGACGTGTGTGTGTCTAGTCTGAGGTTTGTGAGTGGCAGTCGTGACAGCAAGGCCCGGATCTAGCACTACCAACAACATGAGTGGAAGACCATGCGTGGGGGAACAGACTGGACCTTTACCCTCACCCTGGACATATTATAAAATAAAATGTTTTGTTGAATGCAATTGGTTGCCTTGTATATTCTGTGCTATTGACCAAACTTCTTTCTTGGCTTAAATTGAGCAGTTGCTGGCATGATTGATATTTAGATTAGATTTAACTTTATTGTCATTGCACAAAGTACAAGTACTGAGACAACGAAATGCAGTTTAGCATCTAACCAGAAGTACAAAAGAAGCAGTAAAGTGCTGTGCAGTGTAATGTACATATGTATAATATATAAATAGAATAAACAGTAAGGGTAGGTACAAATGTGCTAAAATACGCTAAGATATATAGTGTGAACACTAGTATGGACAGTATGAAATGTAAACGCTATGAAATGCAGAGTAACAGCTCGAGGTATGATAAGAATACGATGTACACTATAGATCAGATATAAACACTATAGACAGTAGTACAAATATGAATACACTACTGTCTATAGTGTCTATATCTGATCTATAGTGTGTACATCGTATTCTTATCATACCTCGAGCTGTATATATATATATATATATATATATATATACAGGGGTTAAATTGGGTAAATAACCTTTGGTAAATAAATAAATAAATAATTCTGACCTGCAGTTTTACAAATAGGCTAACTGACACTCCAGTCCATTTTTCGTATGCTCCAGTCTAACTCCCGCTAGCCAGTTACTCGCTCAACCAATCAAAAATCATAAGAAAAAAAACAGTCGTTTATATAGACAGGCACAGAAAGAAAGATATTGTTGATTGTCGCGGACGCGGTAGGTAGCTAATTTCATTAACATGTAATTTAATCTATGCAACATTTTAAAGAGAGATGAATAAACAGCCCCCACGAACGCCGGCTATTATTAACGGCAACTTTGGTTGCTTGAGCAAAATCAGCAGGTTGCTGGTCAGCAGCTAAACTAGGAATGAATATTTCCCACATACATAACATTTTATTCAGCAGCGACTGAAAATTGGTGGGGCGCAAAACTTTCCTTTAAACTAATCATTGATCTCAACCTGTTTTCAATAGTAATTTTTCCTTTATTATCAAGCGTGCCAACGATCGGACTAATCAAATGGCAAGTAGCCTAACACACAGCGTCTCCATACCGTGTTAGGGGAATTAAATCATAAATTCAGTTCGTTAAAAATCCGTTTTAATCACCAAGTAGGCTTAGTCTACACTTAAGGCCTAGGCTACTCGCTAAAACTGCCTATTTGGGGAGAGCTGGCTATATATGATAGTATTTGAGTAGCCTATTTTGTGGTTTAATTGCATTGATACTCAAGAAAAATCAGAGGAAGATTCCGCCACTGCTTAGCGATTAAAACTGATTTTTCTAAATCGCATTTATCATTTAATCTCCCTAACACAATGCGAAGAAGCTGTGTCCTTTTCCAATTGATTAGTCAGATGTTTGCATGCTTGTTAATCACCGAAAATTAATTAAAACAGTTTGAGATCAATGATTAGTTTAAAGCAAAGTTTTGAGCCTCACCAGTTTAAGAAAGATGGATAAAGGAGGAAGAAATGAGGACAAGAGGTGGATGACCGATTATTTTTGTGGGTAAAAAAAATTCTCAGCATTAATGACACTCAATAAACTTGAAATATATTATGTAAAAGCTTGCATCAATAGTATACATTCTTTTTAAAACATTTTTTTCCTTAATTCGAATTATGTGCACAATACATTAAAGATACAACTATTTTGAGCTGAGACATTCAATGGTTTGTACCTTTTTTTCCCCTCCTCCCACCGGATCTCAGGGTCCACCCACCCACCTCCCAAATCCCAATTTAACCCCTGTATGTATGTATATATATATATATATATATATATATATATATAATTTCTTTCCATTTACCTTAGTCACACCAACTAACTAGTTTTTATTATATTGGATAAGTACACTCAGCAGAATTAATGAATGAAATGTTGCCTGCATTTGTAGCAGACATTAGCTATAGTAACTAGCTGCCAGATTAAACCTTCCGCATGTTAGTGACTTTGTTAAATGAGAAAGGAATATGGGAACATATTTATGTGAGGCAGTACATCCTAAAAGCCATCATACGTTTCACTCACATACAAGTATGCTGTTGCTGAATGAGAATGTACATATAAGCTATGTATATATAGTAGTAGGGGAGATTCAGGGAATAATTAACAGTTTTCGTATTTGGCTCAATTCTGAAGATATAACAGGAGCCAGATGAATAATTTTTAATACAAACAACCTACATCGCTTGAATGTGATTAGATAACATAATGAAATTTCTCGGATGTACCATTACACTAAATTACATTTATTTTCCTGTGCATGTTCAAAACTACTGTTTACAGTTTGTGTGTTTTTAGAGCAATTTGCAATCCACATATGATTATGACCTACTTACTGCTGCCATATTATTGTAGCTGAGTTTGTGCTGAAAACAGAGATATGAAACACTTTGGAATCACTGCATATAACGTTGATGAAATTTACACAAATGTCAGAGCATGGCACAATCACCAGTGTGCCTCATTTTACCCTTAGACCCCAGAGGGTTAAAGACGTGGTTAATGTGGCATGTGATTTGTCCATCATTTGTACTGTCATGTATTGTATTGTTAGTACAGTGGAGTGTATTATCTGTGTAAAAACTGTTTTGTGATGGAAAATGGATGACTGTAGAATAGATGATAAACTATTATCAAGTAGATTATGTAGATCCTAATTGAAAGTGTTATGATTTCAAACTCAGAAAATAATTTTCATAAACTGAATGACAACATAATTGTATATTGCTATATTAGCCTGATAAGTGGACATTATTGATTATTGGTCAGGACAGACTAATGCATGCATATGATTGGAGATCCCATACTTGACAATGAGAGGAATGGCCATGGAGGTTTCAGGCAGACGCTGTGAAATCAGCAGCAGGAAGACAGACTGAGCCAGAAGTACAGAGATGGAGAGGGTCATCTTTTCCCCACCTGCAGAGAACACACACACTCATGCTGACACACTGTCAAAGAAAGAACACAATCACACACAAACACATAATGATTTACATATTTGTGCAAGTGTGCATATATGTTTGTGTTTGCATGATATGACTGGATGTGTCCCACTCTGCAAACTATGCTGCTATCATGCTATTCTGCACTGCAGCAGTCACCAAACAGGTGTACATAAGAGTAAATGTGTAGACACCCAATATAGGAGCTGACTGCCCACTTAGCCCTTCTTTGGGGGTGCCCGTCTGGACTCACTGTCGGCTGGGAGGTAATACACAAGGGAGGCCATAAAGGAGATGAGCACACAGGGTATAATGATGTTGACGACATAGAAGAGGGGCTTGCGCTTGATGATGAGGTAGAAGGTGATGTCCTGATGCTTGTTGCTGTCCATTGGGATGTGCTTGTATATGTTTTTCCGGGCTGGCTTGTGAATGATCTCCCACTCCCCATTTTCTGTGACACAGCAAAGAAAGGCTTAAAATTAAAAGAAAATCAAGGGTGAGGGAGAAATTTTAACCTCCATCCTGAGCTGGACACCAAGGTAATTAAAGGGGTGACCTACTGTAGTCTCACATGTCAAGCTCAGTTTTGAGCCTGATATAACATATCATTACGTAACATAATATAATAATGAGAAAAGGCCATTCAGCCCAACAATGCATGCCATTTTTCTAACTAAATTAGCTGTCTGATTACCTACAGATTAGATAGTATCTAACACTGTATCAAGCCTAGTCTTAAAAATCCCCAGAGTTTCTGCCTCTACTACATGACCTGGCAGGCTATTCCACACATTGACTACTCTCTGCTTGAAAAACATATTCCTAATGTCCGTATGAAATCTACCTTTTGTTCATTTCCATTCATGTCCCCTTGTTCTAACAGAACTCAGTGTAGAATAACCTGTAGAATCTCTTGTAGTTCACTTTTTGATTCCCTTTATGAATTTAAAAGCCTCAATCAAATAACCCCTGAGTTTCCTTTTACTGAGGTTGAAGAGGTTAAGCATCTTAAGTCTTTCCTCATAGCTTTTATCTTTCATACCAGGAATCAATTTTGTTGCCCTTCTTTGAACTTTTGCCAGAGCCTCTATATATTTCTTGTAGTATGGTCCCCAGAACTGCACACAATACTATAAGTGTGGTCTAACAAATGTATTGTATAAGGTAAGTATAATTTCCTTGGATTTATACTCAATACTTCTGGCTATATATCCCAGCATCGTTTTGGACTTTTTTTTTAAACTTCTACAGCACAGTGCCTAGAACCAGGCTTTGATCAGCCATTACTCAAAAGTCTTTCAAACTGAGCACATTCCAATTTTGTTCCTCCCATAAAGTAATCCTGCCTAATGTTTTTATTTTCCACATGCAGAACTTTACATTTGGCTAGATTAAATGTAATTTTCCAGGTTTTTGCCTACCTCTGGATTTTATTTGAAACTTCTTAGATTACTTTAGTAGCTTCTCTTATCATTATCACAATACAGTTGGTACAATGGTAGAATAGCGACCGGGAGTGAGAGATTGGGAACCATCCAAGTCAACAGACGTGCTAATTCAATCACAACAGGACGGCCAATACACTACGGCCTAATTGATAGGTGTTACAAAACTGACTACATCCTTCTTAGTATGTGTATGATCCTGATCAAAGCTTTGTAAACAAATTAGAAGCAGCCTCTGGAAAGGTTTGTGGTTCAGTCGGACTCTGCTGAATACAAAGTGTCATTCGTGCACTTTGTCACTGTCAGTATTGGAAATAAACTTTGTACATTTTCATCACTTTCGAGAGACGTCCTTTTTTTCCCTTACACTTCTAAACTATTAGCTCGGCCTCCCAGTTTTGTATCATCTGCAAATTTGACTAATGTACTTTCTATGTCCCAATCAAGGTCATTGATATAAATTAGGAAGAGCAGTGGTTCCAGCACTGATTTGTGGGACTCCACTTTTAACAGCTTCCTGCCCACATAATGTCCCTCCTACTACTACTCTTTGTGTTCTACCCTGTAGCCAGTTCTGAATCCACGCTGAAATATGTCCTCTAATTTCTACTGTCTTCATTTTACTAACAAGTCTCTCATGTGGTACCTTATCAAATACCTTTTGGAAATCTAAGTAGATAATATATGCTTTGTTATAATCAAAACACTTCCCTTATGAAAACCGTGCTGACTATCCCTTAGGACAGCGGCGTTTCTAGGATTCAAAGACATCAGGGGCTTAGACCCAAGGGGAGTTTTAGTTTGGCGAATGCCCAATTATTATATTATTACACATACGAACATTACTGCAGATTACAAAAAATAGTGACAGTGCTATACTAATCTGGCTAGTATAGGGATATAATGTTGAATGAATGTAATAAGTAGGCCCAAACGGAATCTGCACCCGCAGAGCTCCGACGAGAACTCCGCAGAAATTCCGCGGAATTAGAATGCAAACCGTTAATTTAATGTTTTTCTGGTGCTACAGGCCAACGAGACGGCAGCATACGAGCGACAGTGACACACAAACACACACACACACACACGGGAGGGAGTGAGACAGGTTATCGTTACAGAGCCATCCTTTGAAAGGTAACGCACTGCTGTCACCGCAGATTTTAAACGAATAGAGATTCACTGCACCTACCATTACCTGTGGTTTTCCGCCGAACTCTCAATGGAACCACACTTTTGACAACATGTTGCTTTCTCAGCCTTCCTGGTCAAAGCTTCCCGACTGTAGAATTAGATTCCAGTGGTGGCAGGACTCGCGTGATCCAAACATTTCCAATAACTTGCAGAGAGTTGTAAAGTTCAAAAATCAAAATTTATTGAAAAAAGACAGATGAAATAATTTCCAAAATTTAAAACATCTTTATACCAAACGAAATACTCAGTTTCAATATTTTCTGTTGCCGTCTAGCCTTTCAAAATCATTTTCAAAAACACATTCACTGCGGTCAAAAAACGAACCTTGGTTCTATGAATAAAGGTCAACACGCCACTGTATGGGTCATCCTCGCCGAGAGGGTGAGCTACTAGGAGACTGAATAGCAAATTAACCACCACTACGGGGAGGACATGACGTCACGCAATAAGTATTGCTTCATGTCCGCCGCTCATTCTCTGTTGCCGACTGAAGGTCATGGAATTCCCCGAGTGACGATGCCGAGTGGCGTGTTGACCTTTATTCACAGAACCAAGGTTACCTACGTAACCATTCGTTCTATTTCATTTTGGTCAACACGCCTTTTGGTCAACACTCCTTCTTCGGAAGGAGCAAATGTAAAAATAACCACTGGGTGATAAAAACACCCTGAATCTCAAATTATATTCAAGGTTGCTCCGCTGCCCCAAGGACAGAGGAGGCAACTGATGTAGACAACGTTACATCCAGGCGATAAAACCTGGCACACGTGAGGGATGAAGCCCAGCCAGCTGCCGCACATATGTCAGATAGCAGGGAACCACGAAATAAAGCCCAAAAGGCAGCCACACCCCGAGTGGAGTGAGCCACCACACCTGTGGAAGGGGGCATACCAGCGCTGCTGTATGACGTGGAAATTGCATCTACAATCTAGTGGGCCAAACGCTGTTTAGATAAGGCTTGGCCCTGCGCAACCCCTCCATACCAAATAAATAGATTATCAGTTTTTCTCACAGCCCTTATGCGGGAAACATAAGACCGCAGGGCCCAGACAGGGCACAGTGAGTGAAGTCTGGCCTCCTCAGGGGAGTCATGAGGGGGAGGATGAAAAGCCTCCAAAACCAAAGGCCGAGAAACGTACGACCGCGAGAGGACCTTGGGCCGAAAAGCAGGATTAGGAAGCAGATAAGCCGCAGAGCCACCGTCACCTAGCCGTAAACAGGAGGGGTGCACGGACAGTGCATGCAGCTCGCTCACATGCCTCGCAGAGGCAATGGCGAGCAGGAAAGCAGTTTTTAGGGAGAGGAGCTTCAGACTGAGACCGGCTAAGGGCTCAAAGGGCGGCTCAGTGAGGGCATTCAAACCACTTATAAGTCCCAAGAGGGGAGCGAGGTTGACCTAGGTGGGCGAAGCCGTCTGGCTCCTCGGAGTAACTGGCTGGCGAGGGGGTGCGAACCCACCGTCAGGCCATCGATACGCTCATAGCAGTCAGAGATGGCAGCCAGGTAACCTCTCAGCGTAGACTCCGCCAACCCCTCTTCAAAGAGGGACTGAAGGAACGCTAAGACGACTGGAATGTTACAAAAGACCTGGTCAGACCCTTTTTCCCGGCACCAGCTGCTGAACCTGCCCCACTTCCTGGCATAAAATGCCCTTGTAGAGGGTGCTTTTGATGCCTGAATTGTCCCTAGCACCGCTGGATCTAGGTCCCATAACGACCTCCGTCCAGGGGCCAAACATGCAGGCTGTAAATCCCCGGGTTCGGATGCCATAGCAGGCCCTGGGCCTGCGACAGCATATCCACCCTGGTCGGGAGACGCCATGGGGCACCCACCAGCAGCTCCCTCAAGTCCGCCATCCAGGACCGATGGGGCCAGTCGGGGGGAATCAGCAGAACTATTGCCCTTGACTCCCTGATCCTCGCCAGAACCACAGGCTGGAGAGGAAAAGGTGGAAAGGCATGAAGCCTGGTTCGCCAAAGCGTCCACACCCAGCGTCCCCACTGGCCCCACCATGGAGTACCATAGGGGGCAATGAGCATTCTCCAAGAACGCAAAAAGGTCCACCTGAGCCACCCCGAAGCGAGACCAAATGGCCTGCAGAATGTCCGGGTGCAGGTGCCATTCCCCTGGCCTGGGGCCCCCCTGGACAGCAGATCGGCTGCCACATTGGCCGTGCCTGGCAGGTGGACTGCCCTCACGGACACGCCTTGAGCGTGTGTCCAGAGCAGGAGTTGGCGTGCCTTGGCATGCAGGGTCGGAGACCGTACACCGCCCTGTCGGTTGATATAGGAGACAACGATGGAGCTGTCTGTTTGAATCAGGATCTGCCTGCCCCGGGCTACTGGGAGGAAATGGGCCAGTGCCCGAAGCAGTGCCCTCCCCGCCCATGGGGGGCTCCACAACCCTTTCAGGGACTGACCCTCCCAGATGGCTCCCCAGCTGGTCTCGGAGGCATCCGTGGTGATAGTCACTCTTGAACACACTGGCCCCAAGGGAGCACCCTCCTGGAGGCCAGGGGTCGAGAGCCACCAGACCACCACCTTCAGGCACTCCTGAGTAACAGGAGTCTCCGCCCATCCTCGTGTGGGCTCCCTCCATGTGCCGCCAACCACCGCTGTAACGGGCGCACGTGCAGCAGCCCAAGTGGCACGATCTGGGCCGCTGCAGCCATCAGGCCGAGCAGCCTCCGACAATGCTTCACTGTCACCTGCCGCTCCACAGTAAACTGTGACAGGCTCTCCCGCAAAACACGTTGCCTCTCTGGAGTCAGAGAGACCCGCATGGACACAGAGTCCTAGAAAGACCCTCTGTCTGGAGGGGGATGAGGTGGCTCTTTTTTCTTTTTAGGGTCAGGCCCAGGCCAACTAAATGGGCCAGCAGGGACTCTGTGTCCCTTCCGGCCTGCTCTTCTGTTGGGGCACAGATCAACCAATCGTCTAGGTAATTCACAAAATGGATTGTCCAAGACAATATAGGCCTTTGAACACTCAAAAGTCTCAAAAGTAGAGAGGACAATTGAAAAATTTATTTCCGGAAATTAGCATAAGTATTGTGATTAAAATACCAGTTTAGCCTTAAATTAACGTATTGTGAACAGCAATCATACATATATGGAATATTAATGTGATATATTGGCTATGTTTGTGGCCTTTTAGCTCGCACTTTCCCAAAATTCCATCAATGATAAGATCGGGACTCCGATGGCACCGAAAACCGATAGATTTCACTGAACATTCGACTATTTACATTTATGGGGTTCTGAACCAGTGACATCATAATAACTCTTACTGGTTGATTTTACGCGGTCATTTATGGCAGTTGGTTATTTCAGAATTCTAACTGATAGCCAGGTCAGTATTTTCACTGGACGCTTGATACATCCCGCTTTATAACTTCAAAGTCCCAAATCATTTGTGAATGGTTTAAATGGATTTTGAAAGTAGACACTTCATGCTACAAGCATGCTAACGGATTTGAGTGTGCTGTGAAGTTTAGGTAGCAAACAACAAGGCTGAATCCTTCTGACGTAACTTACATAGCGACTGTATGCTCAGATCCCCTGGTTTCACTCACTACGGTCAAGCGGAATCGATAAGGTTTCAGAAAATATATAACTTTTAAAGATTTAATTCAATGTTCTACTGGGACATTTGCTGTTTATTGAGGGTGTGACAGTAAAATTCTACTAGGGAGGGCAAAACGAAGCTTTAGAATGTCGCCAGCAGTGTATGCGCGTGAGCTTGACAATACATTTCTCACAGAAAAGGTTGTTTGTCGCCTTTTTTAGTTCATTACAGTGGTGATAGAAGTGACTAGAATTAAGTGGTACTGTGCTGTTAGCCTTTATTGATCGCCGTACAAGGTTAATGTGAAGTAGCAAGCACAATCTGACAATACTAACCCATAAAAATGTACTTTGAATGGTACTTGGTCAATCGAACGGTAAATGTGAAAAACATTCGATTATAGTCAGTGGCACTGAAATTTTCTGTCACACCCTCAATAAACGGCACACTCAAATCCGTTAGCATGCTAATTTTGCTTTTGGAATAGCGTTTTATAGGTCAGCGCAACCGAAAATTTTCTTATCATCGTATTCGCTTACGCATTCACTCTGTGGTAGCAGTAAAAGACGCTGCACCTAACGAAACGTAGTCCACAATTTTTTTGTAATTTCTTGGAAAATACTATTATTATTGAGGACTTTACTGCCAGGTTTTATCGCCTGGACGTGACGTTGTCTACATCAGTTGCCTCCTCTGTCCTCGGGGCAGCGGAGCAACCTTGACTATAATTTAAGATTCAGGGTGTTTTTATCACCCAGTGGTTATTTTTACATTTGCTCCTTCCGAAGAAGGGCATCTAAATAACGTGTTCATTACCCCACTACATCCCCCTCCTGAATGATTTGCTATACTGTTGACCCATACAGTGGCGTGTTGACCGAAATTAAATAGAACTGTATGCTCTCCCGCTTGCCCAAAGGGAGCCGCACCTGAATTAAAGGGGCGGTCAGCCACCAAACAGCACCTCTCGCTCTACCTATCCACAATGCTATGTCATTCAAATAAAAAATAACAAAATAAATGATACTTAAATATCTCGACCCACATAATATCTGCATGCAAACAATATAACTAAATTAAATTACATTTACATTGTTACATAACCACAATAGCAAAAATCTATTTCGGCTCTTGTCGAGATGGCCCAGCGAACAGAAGATGGAATATCCACTTTTCCTCATGCAATGACGAAGCTGCAATGACACTGTGTATGTGTGTGTGTGTGTGTGTGTGTGTGTTTGTAAGCCCCGCCTACTTTTTTTAGCGGTCCAATCAAATGCGAAGGATTTGATTTAAATTCCATTTGTAACGATGCCCCGCCCAAATATTCAGTTTCACTGTGAAATACAGAGTACAGATGCTCTAAGTTCCATAAGATCAAAGTTAGTGGTGCGATGTGAAAATATGTCAAAAATTTGATTTACTGCTGAAGAACTGAGGAGGCGCCATTTGTCAACACGAATAACTGCGAGGGATCGGGCAAATGAATTCTCCAATGACTTTTATGCGGACGGAGGAGTGTTGTTCTGTAAAGTCTGTCAGCACTCGGTGGACTACCTGAAGAGGCAGACAGTGCTGGGGCCCCTCAGGCATAAAAACAGGAAAGCAAGTTCTATAGGTAAGCATATTCCCCCTGTTAATTAGCTTGCTAACATGCAAAATTCTTCTCAAAATTATGTTTATGAGCTGCTAACAGCTGGTTAATCTTAATTGTTTTACTGAGTATAAAATTTAGAACAATATATGGCAAGTCAAGTCATACATCAGTAGTAAGCTCCCCAGAAACGGAGCACACAATGTAATCAGAACCACAGCCTAATAAAAGACTAAACAAATAAATAAATAAAATAAAATAGAGCTAGCTAATCTTCTTGTCAAGATGATACTTTTGCTTCTCTAGCTAGCTAGCTAGTTTCTCTTTCGGCCCAGTAACTGCCCGGTAACAGCCTAGAATTGGCCAATCACAGTCAGCTTTGTCAATTTCATGCCCTCCCCCTTCTCTAGCTAGCTAGCTAGTTTCTCTTTCGGACCAGTAACTGCCCGGTAACGGCCTAGAATTGGCCAATCACAGTCAGCTTTGTCAATTTCATGCCCTCCCCCTTCTCTAGCTAATTAGCTAGTTTCTCTTTCGGCCCAGTAACTGCCCGGTAACAGCCTAGAATTGGCCAATCACAGTCAGATTTGTCAATTTCATGCCCTCCCCCTGTTACCACAGCAGCCAATGACTCAGCAGTTACGGGGCAGAAATTATTATTTTTTTTAAACGGCAAAGTTACTTAAGGCGGTGCTGATTTTTGTTTAGGCGGCCCGCCTTAACTATTAACCACTGAGGGAAACACTGTATAGTATGTAAAATGTATTTTCAATGTATAGTGAATATCTGTCTTTCTCGTTTACTTTCAGTACAATCTAGGAATCAAACGTTGGATTCCTGCCTCTCCAAAACCCCATCTACAGCTGAGAGGAAGGAGTTTGTTCTGGACTTCACTAAGGCTCTCATTGAGGCAGATATTCCCCTGGAGAAATCTCCCAAGCTGGCTACTTTTTTGCAGAAATACTGCAAGCAAGGAGGATCTATTCCAGCTCCATCCCACCTCTGATCTGACTACCTGCCGGAGCTGTTCCCTCAGTATGTGGAGGACATCCAGCGTGCAGTGAAGGAAAAAGCCGTCTACGTTATACTGGATGAGACAACAGATGCCTGTGGTCGCTGTGCCCTTGCCATACTTCTGCAGCCTGTGGGCAGACCTCCTCTAGCTGCGGATCTTGTTTTCCTTGAGAGAGTTAACTTCACCACTGTGTCTCAGGCAGTCATCGCTTGCCTTAACACTTACAACATCAACTTCAGCGACGTCTGGGCTTTTGGCCTCTTTCCCAATGCCAAACACATCACATGCCTGGCACATCTGCTCAACTTGGTGCTAGAGGTCATCCCTGACACCTTTGAGGACCTTAATTTGGTGTGTAGCCTTGTGAAGAGGGTGTTTTCTAAGGCCCCTCAGCGTCGCCTGGAGCTGCGGGCCTACATGCAGGCTCGAGGCTTGGCTCCTGTCATGCCAGTGTTTGCTGTCCCGACCAGATGGGACTCCTGGATTGATGCTGTGCGATACCTGAAGGAGAACTTTGACATTTTATATGACTTTATACCCACCTTACCACTGTCTTCCAAGGTTGTTCGGGACCTAAGAGCACTCCTAGAGGAAAAAATAAACGTGTTAAAAGCCCAGGCCATCTTCATTGTTGAGCGCACCACTGAGATCTTAGCCACCCTCACAAAACTGTAAGACACATCCAGACCGTCCTCTGCCACCATCCATGGAGAGTTGGACAACCTCTATATGTTGTTTGAGTATGGAAGCACTGCAGGTGCTGAAGACTGGCGTCCTGAGACTACAGAGCAGCTGAGGGTACTGGATGAGGAGGAGAGGGTTGCCTGCTCTCAGCTTTTCCAGCAGGTCATGGCTGAATGTTCTGAAAAGCTGCAGGCTGTGATGGAAAGGCATCCCTGCATGGAGCTCTTCAAATCTCTTCCAGTGTTTGATCCAGCAAAGGTGACTGGGCTTAGAAAGAACATTGACGACTATGTCCAGACCATACCTGCCCTTACCCAAGTGTCAGCTGAGGAATGGCACCGGTACATTCAGATGGACAAGAGTGACACTGTGGAGGTCAGTCCTGTGCAGTGGTGGGCCTTCAGGGAGGACAGGATGCCCACTCTTTCCCCGATAGCAGCTTTGTACCTCCACCTCCTTACTACCTCCGTGGATGTAGAGAGACTTTTCTCCCACTACACGATGCTGCTGACACAGTACAGATGGAGCCTGACTGAAAACAACATTAATATGATGCCGATTGCCAAGTTCAACTGTAGACACATTACATTACATTTTACATTATAGGCATTTAGCAGACGCTCTTATCCAGAGCGACGTACAACAAGTGCATAGGTTTCATGACGTAGAGGCGCAAAAGAAACACTAGAGTGAAGTAAGGATCGTAGTGCCAGAAGTGACCACATCGATCAGGACTCCAACCCTGTAGAGTAAGCTTGTTCAGCAAGCAAGAATCCTACCAAGTACAAACTAGCACTGGAATCACACCTAATCATACAAAAACAATCCTGCCAGATACACTAACATAATCAAATTATCCTAGCTAGGTACAGTGAGCTGAACTATAGGCTAGGGAGGGGTGGGGAGAGGTGCAGCCTGAAGAGATGAGTCTTCAGTCTGCGTTTGAAAGTGGTGAGATTCTCTGCTGTTCTGACCGTCACGGGGAGGTCATTCCACCAGCGAGGGGCCAGGACAGACAGCAGACGTGAGCGGGAAGTGCAGACGCGAAGAGGGGGAGGTGCCAAGCGTCCAGAGGTGGCAGAACGGAGAGGTCTGGCTGGTGTGTAGACACCAAGACTAACCCACCACAAGTCAAAACTCATTCACTCCGTCACATCACTCACTGAGTCATTTGTTCTCTTACTGTACTCACTGTTGAGTGCTGTTCACTTACTTTTGACTGAATGAATTTTGCAGGATATTTTGATATTTTGACTATCCAAAGAGTTTTTAACTTTTAAACAGATGCATTATTTTAGAGCATCTGAGAAAGTTTTATGTTTGAGTGTAATGTTTATTTATCTATTTATTTAAGATTTATTTGGCAGGGACAGTACACATCAATCAACATTTTAGTTCACACTTCAATGTAAATGTGTCAGAGTTAGCCAAGAGGCTAATGTTTTCGCCTTTTATTTATGTATTTGTTTGTTTATGTGTTGAAGTGGTAATTGTTGGGAGATAATTAATGGTTAATGGTTTTGCAAATTAATTTTTGCTCTCTCTGCTCCACATTGAATCTTGCATTTTAGTGGCTATGTGTCCTACATTTCATACTGGTTGACTTTTCCAACAAATGTTTGCACTTTGTTTTGAACTGTTGGTGATGAAATAAAATCTCAAATTCAAAGGTTCTACAAAAGTCTATTAAATATTTATTTCAGCCTGCTTTTTGTGGTTTTAATGCATTGTGTGTGCTTATTTTTGCTATCTTAAATTAATATTGTCTATCACCTTGCAAGCAAAAAAAACTTTCCGCAGAATTCTGCAGATTTTTATTCTGGATCACTGCTGAAAACTGTAAAAAAAAATCCACAGATTCTGTTTGGGCTTGGTAATAAGTATGTATGTGGCTATATTGCAAAGCAGAATGAAGACAGCTAGATGTAGTTACATAATTAATGTAACAGGTTATGTTACAGTAGAGAAACAGACTAACAGGGCAACATAGCTCAGGAGGTAAGAGCGGTTTTCTGGCAGTCGGAAGGTTGCTGGTTCGATCCCCCGCCCTGAGCGTGTCGAAGTGTCCCTGAGCAATACACCTAACCCCTAATTGCTCTGGTGAATGCGAGGCATCAACTGTAAAACGGTTTGGATAAAAGCAGTCCATTTACCATTTAACAGAGTAAATAGCTACGGGATTCAATATAACTGGCTATACAAACACAAGCAGTTACCAGAATATGTATAGGATATACTGTAATTAAATTAATAAACAAAATACTAGCCATAAATAGCTAGCTAACTACCTAGCTGCTTATCCAATGCAGCTGTGAGTTATGATATGTAATGGCTTTAAAAAAAAAATCTTTCATACTAGCATGTAAACTGGCAAGGCACTGGGCAGGCAAGCTAAAAAGAATACATAGCTAACAACGTTAGCTGGCTTAGCCAGCCAGTTACGTTAGCTAGCTAGCTAACATTAGCCGTACTAACGTTACTGAGCTGGCATCACATTTTTGCTGAAGTCTACCTGATCGGTATCTCATAACAGTTACACTTTTAAATCTGATTTTACCTCGCTAATAGCCTAATTTTAGTTAATCAAAATTGGCTGCATGTATAGCCAGTATCATCAACCCTGTGCTGCCCTGCACAAACCTGAAGCTAGCTGCTCTGCACTCTCCGGCTGAGCTGCTGACTGGCTGTCAACATCCGCTGTAATGTTAGTTACATTCTCAATCTCATCATTATTCTCCTGAATCTCCTCAACAACCTGCCTCAGTATTTTCTAAAAAAAATAAAATCTGCGGATATCCATCGTTTCAGACAGTTCACTAACACTAACGTTACTGAACGAGAAATATTCGGACTCGTCGACAGAACTCTGCGTAGTGCGTAGTCTGCGTAAATTTGTCAGACAAGCGGAACTGTCAGTCTGTCACTCAGAACTCTGTGACTGAACTTTACTATACCAGTGCTAGCCATCGAAGTCTGCAACCTACTGCGCCAACTAGTCGGTTAGGTTACTTACTGCTCGATTTGAAGGGGGTGATTTGTTTACGTTAGGGCTCCATTAAATGGAATGATATTTGGTGCTGTATCTCTTTTTTTTTGGGGTGTCAAAAAATTATTTATTTATTTTTTGTGTCAAAAGGTCCGGGGCTGGACGAAAAACATCCGGGGCTTCAGCCCCGGAAGGCCATCCCTAACGACACCACTGCCTTAGGATGTTGCTATTTTCAAGAAATACTTCAAACTTGTCTCTAATGATAGATTCCAGTATTGTACATGTGATGCAAGTTAAACTTACGGGCCTGTAGTTTCCTGGATCAGTACGGTCCCCTTTCTTATATATTGGTATTATATTACCTCGCTTCCAATCCTCAGGAATTTCTCCAGTTTCTAAGGACTGCCTAAAAATACCTTCCAGTGGTTTAAAAATGATCTCACCTAACTCTTTGAGTACTCATACTCTTTGGGTATTTGCCATCAGGACCTGCTGCCTTGTTTGTCTTTAGTTTAAGTAATTATGCAGTACTTCGTAATCCACTATTTCAATATTTGATAAGACTTTCTGAGTACTGAATATGCGTTCCAATCTATTAGTAACCTCTTCTCTAGTAAAACACTCAACAAAATAACTATTTAAGGCATCAGCAACATCTTTATTCTTAGAAAGCAAAGCTCCTTCTTCATTTGTGATGCACCAGATATCCTATTTTACTTTCCTTTTCCTACTACAGTATTGAGAGAAAAGTTTAGGATTACTTTTTGCATCTTGGGCAATTTGCCTTTCAAAGAGCCTCTTAGCCTCCTGTAGTTCTTTTTTAACCTTAGCACGGATATTACAATATTCAGCCTTATTACTCTCAGTTCTGCCTTTTTAAAAATATCTTATAGAGTTTAGTTTTTTCCTCAAACTCTCCCATATGGCTTTGTTCATCCACTGGAGGAACACTTCTTCATCTTTCTTTTCCTTACTTTTGGAATAAATTTACTTTTCACCTCAAGAATAACGCTTTTGAACCTACCCCACTTTTCATTCACAGACTTGCAGTTAAGAAGTTTCACCCAGTCAATATTACTTAAGTTTTTATTGCATCTTGTTGAAATTGGCTCCCCAAAAATAAAAAATTCTGGCCATGGAGGAGGCCTTGTTTATAATGCCATAATGCATGAAATCTAACTGCAAAATGATTGCTAGTCCCAAATGGCTCAATTACCTCTATGCTTCTGTCCGGATCATTACATAGCACCAGATCCAAAATTGATTTCCCTCTTGTAGGCTGATTGACATACTGTCTTCCTCACTTTTTCCTTGTCCTGTCATCATTTCCTAATTAATAGCAGGGTAATTGAAGTCACAAATAATAATAGTTTCACAATCCTGACAAGCTTGTTTTATTTTTCTAAAGAGTGTTGAGTGCACACTACTGTCTGAAGCTGTCAGCCGGTAACACACTCCTATCGTAAGGCCCTTTTCATGTTCCCCTATGAGCTTTATCCAAATATCCTCACTAGGCACAAGCTGTTCAATTTCTGGAATTTTCTGCACATTAAAAATGTATTTTACATAGAGAGCTACACCCCCACCTCTCTTACTGGATTTATCCTTCCTAATGAGTTTGTACCCTTCTATTTTATATTCATCCTCATCCTCATCTGCAAGCCATGTCTCTGTAATCCAAACTATGTCACAACCCCCCCCCCCCCCCCCCCCATTTATAGTGCCACAAGTTCCAAAAATTAATTGTTAATACTTCTAGCATTTAAGCAAAGACATTTCAGATTGTTACTTCTACACATCCTCCACATATTACTTCTACACATCCTTCTCACTGAAATGCTGTTCAGTGCCACCTGACTTCAAGGATGTGCACATACTGTTTCAAGGACAGGGGAACTCTGTTCCAGAGGACTGTTTGCAGGTTTTACCAAACAATTACTGTTCCTCGGCTTAATTAGCTAATCAGCTATATGCATCAATGCAAATCCCTCATAGGGATTGAGGATCAGAAATCAAGCCTTGGGGTGGGCAGAGCAAACCAAGTAGCCTGGTAGAGGCCATCTGCCTTACCGCTCAGCTCCCAGCAAATGGACGCTAGATCCAGAGGGAGGAGAAATCTGGGCACAGCACAGAAGTGCTCAGAGAAGAACATCTAACCTGTGAAGCCTTCAGGATCGATGATGATCCACTCCACCTTGT
This sequence comes from Anguilla anguilla, assembly GCF_013347855.1. Lineage (NCBI taxonomy): Eukaryota > Metazoa > Chordata > Actinopteri > Anguilliformes > Anguillidae > Anguilla > Anguilla anguilla. The sequence goes on along the minus strand of NC_049204.1, from coordinate 41,420,386 downwards.
AGGTCTTGTTTGCCTCTGTCTCTTCTTTCAGATTCATGCTGATCTCTTTGGCATTGTAGGTCAGGGAGCTTTTGAGAAAGAAGAGAAGGGAAAATAACCATCTCATAATGTTGCTTCAATGTTATGACAGTGTAATTGATAAATAGCCTTGACAGTCAAGAGAATTGTGTTTGGAGAGAGGCTAAAGGTGATCTTTGGTGAAAAAATAGTGAAAACTGGATTTTATTTTTCACCTTAAACTGATGCTAAAACTGCTTTATTTGTTCAAATAAAAATGAAAAAAACTTTTTCTTGTTGTAATGTCTATTGATTTAACTGACTTTATCTAGCCCTGCTCTGCTAGCCATCTTTCTTGTGATTCCATCTAGAAAAGAACATCTCCTTATAGACTAAATGAAATGCACACTTCACCTGAATTTGAGGGTACAGTTCTGCCAGTCAAAGGGGAAGTAGTTGACGTTGATGGCACAGGAACTCCGGAATATGGCTGGGGGCAGCCAGTAGACATACCCACTAGGGTACACCAGCACATTGCTGTAATAGGCCACCTGAAACTGGGCATCATTGCTATGGAGGAGGAGAAGGAGGAGGAAAGCTCATGTACCTAAGGAGCAGCTGCAACAAATATCCCTTGTTGGCACATTTGATAGAGCCAAACCTGTGCCGAACCTGTGCTGGAGCTTATGCAGTTTTTCAAATTTGATCCAAATTGGCAAGACCTGATTCAGAAACAGGCTAGTTTGATTTTTAGCATTGGTATTGTAATGCTGATGAAAGTATTTGGTAAACCCTGGGTTACAAGATGCCAAAAGATTGCCACACAAAAAAATTTGAGCCATGCTTGCCAGCTCACATTGGGGACAAATAAGACTGATAGATGGCTCCTCACCATATTCATGACCCTTCGATTTCCACCTTACCTACAGTGCAGCAGACCTAACCACATGTGCATCAGATTAAGCAGGAATAACTGAACTAGCCAACACGCGGAACCTGCCCTTGCATCTCTTACTTGTTTTCCAGAACAATCTCTGGCAGCCACACCATTTGTGATGGAAGATGCAAGACACCAATGCCATCAAATTCAGTGCTGTTCCAAGAAAGCCTGGAGTCATACCAGCCCTGTGCGTGCGTGTGTGTGTGTGTGTGTGAGAGAGAGAGAGAGAGAGATAGAGAGAAGGGGGGGGGGAGGGGCGGGAGAGAGTCACTCCGTGGCTATAACTGAGATAACTGACACTTTGATATAGAAAAGATTATGTACTGGGGGTACAGAACACTGGTGGTTATAGTCTCTTACTTTATGCGCTACTTAAATCTCCAACACTATTTTGAGTATGAACACAAAAATTTAAAACTTTTCTCTTGGAAAGGGGATATAGCAGCATTTACTCTTACATGTTCCATCCATACATTGCTGAGCAGTGTTTCATCCACTTCTTTCTGTAGGGGAGAAAAGAACATAAAAAGAATCACTGAAAGTGATTAAGCATGGTTGCAACCTGGTGGTTGGTGGAAGGATGCTTATGTTGAAAAGGATGTCATACATATGGTAAAATTCTTTGAGGTAGTTTTGAATCTACTGGTCCTGGGGTTCTGGTTAAGGTCAATGGAATATACACAATATAAAGTAAAGATAAAGAAAAATGATTTCAATTTTTTTTGCCATTCTACATTCATATTTATGTAACACTGTTTGAAACTCTATTCTTTTTGACTAGTAGGACATTATATATAGGAATCATAAAAAAATCCTGAAGTTCATGTTCTCTTGATAGAGAACCTCCCGGAACTCTTACACATCTCCAAAGTAAAGTAACTGGGGTGAATGTGTCCCAACAGGAGGCAATACGGTTCTTAACTGGAAAATCAAGAGATAAAAGCCATTTATTGCACACAGCCATTGTACCCGGCACACCAAAATGGATGAATCCTCAAAATATACTAACAAATTGCTATAGACTGTGCTTACTACTGATTGCAGAGCATAACCATTGAACAATCTTATTATGAAGATTTTATGTGCCTATATGATTCTTTGTGTGCCAAGTAAAGTATTCACATTCTTTAAATTGATTTTAAATATTTGGTGTATTTTTAAGAAGGAACATTTGATTGTTGTATAACCTTCATCATTCTTGATGTTTGTGTCTTAGATGTTATACTGTGCACACATAAGCCAATACTTCCTTAAGTAACATATATCTTTTTTACACGCAGAGACCATATCACTCTCTCAACATCCACATGATAATAGTCTCACCTCTGCAAGCTTGTTTTATATTTTCCAAGAGCATTGTATTCACACTGCTGTCTGAAGCTGGCAGTCGGTATCACACTCCTATGTTAAGCCCTTTCTCATGTTCCCCTATGAGCTTAATCCAAACATCGTCACTAGGCATGAGCTGGTCAATTTCTGGAATTTCTTGCACATTAAGATTATCTTTTACATACAGAGCCACACCCCCACCTCTCTTACTGGATCTATCCTTCCTAATAAGTTTATACCCTTCTATAATAGATTCATCCCCATCCTCTTCCCCCAGCCATGTCTCTGTAATCCCTACTATGTCATAGCCCATACAATTAATATCAGCCTCAATTTCCAAAAAATGGTTTTTTATACTTCTAGCATTTAAACAAAGACATTTCAGACTATTACTTCTACACATCCTCTCCTGTTCCCTCATTCCCCGCCGTCCCAATCCACCCTTACTAAAATTTTGCTTTAAAAAAACTTTATTAATGTTTTCACTATTATAGGTAGCCTTGACAGCTTCCATCTGGGCAGTCTGCGCCTCCCTACCCATTTCACTCTCTATCCTCCCTGCCCCCCAAGTTTCTAGTTTAAATAATCCTGTGCTACCCTGAGCATACGCTGGCCCTGTGCAAAGGTACCCCTCCGATTCAGGTGCAGCCCATCATGTTTGTACAGCTCACTCCTGTCCCAAAAGGAATCCTTGTGCCCCATAAACCTGTACCCCTCTTTCCTACAAAAGGATTGTAGCCATGTGTTAAACCTCCAGATACAGTTCTGCTTCCCTCTGCTTGCACGTGGTACAGGTAGAATTCCAGAGAAGACTACCATGGAGGTTTTGCTCTTAATATTCTCTGCTAATTCCACAAATTTGTCCTGCAGGACCTCAAACCTGCCCTTATCTATGTCATTGGTCCCTACGTGGATCATGACAGCTGAATCCCTTTCTTTTCTGGCCAGGAGCTTGTCCACGTGCTCAAGGAGATCTCCTACCTGGGCACCAGGCAGGCAACACACTGTACGAGACTCTTTGTTACGCAAACAGACTATGCTGTCTACCCCTCCCTCATCAGTCCCCCCACTCTCAGGGTCAAGGGCCAGGTCCAATTCCTACAAGGGCTGGAATCGGTTGGACACCACAACCTCTGGAGATGCCGCCCCTATGTGGTGTGCAAGCCCTTTCCTGTGCTTACGCCCTACTGTCACCCAACTGTCTCTCCCTGCCTGCTCTGAAGACTTCCCCTCCCGGTCTAGGCGTGCACACCAGTAAGGCAGGGGTATCCTATTTGTGCCAGAAGAAATGAGTAATTCCACTAATGCTACGGTCCTGCTACTGTCACCAAAACAAGATCCATATTTTACCAGGATGCATATTTTACCAGTGAAATCAGAATGGAGAGAGTGAGGGTAGAAACAGTGTTATTTTACCAGTGAAATCAGATTGGAGAGAGTGAGGGTAGAAACAGTGTTATTTTACCAGTGAAATCAGATTGGAGAGAGTGAGGGCCAAAGTGACCATCACGGTGTCCTCTTTTTTTTCAACTGGCCGAAGATCCTTGCTGTAGGCACGCTCCTTAAACAAGTGATTAATGAGCCGTTCTTCCTGGTTTCTCCCCCAGCATCCTGCAAACGGGACAGAGGTACAGAGGTCCACACTACTGTTCATATTGGGCCTGATTTATTAAGAACTTTAGCATGTGCAAAACCTTTTACACGTGCAAAACTAATAACACAACCAATGATGGGTACAGAAGAAAAACCATGACAAATCTTTGGTTTTGTGTGTACTAAAAAGTTTTGCATGTCCTAATGGTCTTAGTAAGTAAGGTCCTGTGAGTGAAAGCCCCTGATAGCACAGGTATGATAAGAGGAGCCTCTAGCAGGTGAAGATTTGTTGAAGATTCTGACAAAACCCCCATAGCCTTTATAATGACATAACAATTTCAAATTAATATCATGTTTGAGACACAACACAATGCCTTTACTCATTGGTTAGCAGAATGTACAGTAGCACTATATCTTGCAGGTAAGTTTGTTTTAATGAATCATACTTAGGCACTATGATCACGCTCTTAAGCGTAATTGCTATGTATACCATTATTTTTTAACTTGCTGCCCATTTACTGTAATTCTGGCTGTTCTGTACCTGTGCTATTATTGTGCTAATGTCTGCAATATTTCAACTCATGTCATACAGGCCCAGGAAGTAGTCACACTGGATGAAACAGCTCAGCATGCATTTCATTACATTACTACCGAAGGCCAGTGGAAAAACTACAAAACACAGGTCCGATAAGGTACAATACACATTTGTAACAGTTATTCATAGCCATGAACACATTAAGTTCAGTTCACTCAGTAAACATTACTCTCTGACCTAACCTATGGTAGGTCAAACTAGAAGAAATGACAAGCTACAACATCAAGATAATGATACAAAGTACAATATAAGTGCTGGATGGAGGTACATGTAACATGAAAGTGGCACAGAAGGTACATGTGTAACATGAGCATGCATGTACAGTGAGCTCCATAATGTTTGGGATATGTCTGGGATAAAGCTGTATATGTATATGTATATATATATATATATATATATATATATAGTTATATTGAATTTTTATTTGACAAATAGGTTTCATCTGGCTGGGAATGACATAAGAAGGTGAGAAAAGACGGTAAGACATTGTGTTAGAGATATTAATGAAACCTATTTCTATGTTTTTTTTTTTTTTTTTTACATTTTTACAAAAAATGCCATGTCCAAAATTATTCATACCCCTTGAAATTGTTGCAAATGTTTGAGGAAATGCAAGCTTCTATACCATTCCAAATGGTCCTGGTAATTTCTACCATGTTCTAGAGCATTCTAATCAACTATAAATTGAGAACAGCTGATGCAATTGTTGTTCTCTAGTCAGTTTATAGTCAATTGCAAGTCATGGCTAAAACCAAAGAGCTTGGTGAGGACCTCCGGTTGTGGCTGCTCACAAGAAGGGGAAATGCTACAAAGCCATATCCAAGCGTTTTCAAGTGCCAATGGACACAGTGCAAAGCATCATCAAAAAGTACAAGGAGTTCCACACTGTGAAAAATCTCAAAGGGCGTGGTAGGAAGCCAAAAGTGACCCCTGCACTGGCCAATAAGAATCCAAGGATCACCACCAAGGCCATCCTGAAGAATCTGAGCAATTCTGGTACCAACATCTCAAGGCAGACACTCTAGCAGACACTGCACAAGGCTGGCCTCCATGGACGCCGACTAAGGAGGACTCCACTTCTCCAAGACAGGCACACAAAAGCTTGCCTTCGCAAAAGCTCACCTGGACAAAGAAGAATCTTTTGGTCATCAATTCTGTGGTCGGATGAGAAAATTGAGTTGTTTGGACACAGGGACGTGGCTTTCGTTTGGTGAAAGAAAGGAGAAGCATTCAACCCCAAGAACACCATCCCCACGGTCAAGCATGGTGTTGGGAATGTAATGCTTTGGGGTGTTTTTCAGCCAATGGGCCAGGAAACGGCAAAGTAAATGGCATCATGAGAAAAGAGGATTACATTAAACTCTAGCCCCTAGTGGTCGGCAGGCCAGCGTGCCGAGTTTACTGAACTCAGATATTCAGTGCTACTGCAACCAAAGTATGAGTTAAAAATGGAAACACTTTGTTTTAGTTTCATTAGTAGACGATATATGACAACTATGCCGAATACGGCGTTTCGCAGCGCCACCATTGTCGCTCTGGTAGTTAATTTAACACGCACCCCCTCCCTGCTGTCTCATCTGCAACTACATCCCCCACCCATGACATAAGGGACAATATTGTCTATTTGGGAATTCATAAAAATATTCTTTCACCACTCAAAAATAGTATTTCGTCATAGCAACAAGATAAACCCGACAATAGCCAATAAAGATATGGCAATACAGCAGTGAAAACGCTGCTCACTGAATAACAAAATAAACGAGACAAAGTTGAAAAGAATGATACCATGTCATTCTACAGTCAATATCTGGGACTAAATATTGAATAAATACACAACCTTACCATTGGTTTTACGTGTAGAGATGTCCCTTTTGAGACTGAGTGGTCATATATTGTCTTGGACAATCCTTTTGTGAAATATACGTGCATTTGTGATGCCTGGGTAGGCTACCTTCCAAAACAGCTGTGCGCCCTTTTTAGTACAGTCTGGCTTGATTGACAATTCATTTATTCAGTAGTTGAGAGTATAAGCATTCTAACGATGTATAACGTCTAATTTTGCTTTTGGAATAGCGTTTTATAGGTCAGCGTAACCGAAAGTTTTCTTATCATCGCATTCACTTACGTATTCACTCTGTGGTAGCAGTAAAAGACGCTGCACCTAACGAAACATTGTCAACGATTTTTTGTAATTTCTTGGAAAATACTATTATTATTGAGGACCTTTGGGCATAGCTAAGCCATATGTTTTCTGATAGACCTATCTGACATTTTTCTGGAGCAAAACAGAAGCGGATTGAACTGTATCATTCATTTACTGTCTCTGTCTCCATCTACTGAACACAGATCAAATTTCATCATTGCTATGTAAGTTTTACTGCTCAAAATATTTCGGTTATCCATGTTATTTTTGAAAATGAGTGTCTTTAAATAGGTTAGTGATATTATATAATGTGGATATTTCACACTAATGTAAGCGTTAGTTAGTAGTGTAATAGTTTTTGTGATGCATGCAACAGTGATGACGAGAGTGCTGGAACATTGCCAAAATGTGGTGGACAGTTGAAAATGGTTTTCATGTCGTCCCATCCCCATACAAGAAAACATATGAGAGTACAGAGTTTAGAAATACATTCAAGAGTTAATTATTACACATTTAGGTACTGTAAAGCATTGTGTGACAATATTTTTACATTATTTTTTAATCTGATATCAATGTTTCATCTTAAACCTTCATAACGGGCTCATTTATATGCTTTACAATGGACAAAAAGCATTATATTCCTTTCTGGAGAGATTTTGGACATGTTTCTGGACCCCTAGCTATTTTAGACCACTGTACTGACAGAAAGCTTGTAATTACCACTTGAAAATGATGCAACAGTGAGTTTCTTGAGTAAAAACAGTTGATTTGTTGTGAAATACGTGAATTTGTTGTGATTTACAGCAATGCATAATTTAGACATTTTGGGTGGATTTGGAGATATTGGGTACACTGCTTCGTTTTTGCTTCATAGACCTTTAGTAGTTCTACATATCCACCCTTGGATTTTATGAACTTGTGGTCAAGAGGTTTTTGATCCAGGACATGTATACTTTAACCTGCTGTATATATGTAATCTCCCAGTATTTCATTGCGAACTAAAAAAGAGCAAATTCATTTTAGATTTTTTGCTTAAACAATTGCATTTGTGGCACTTCATTTCTTCCGAAATGATTAATATAAAGTAATCTAAGCTAGTATTGTAAATGGTACAAATGTCTCACTTCATTTAAGCCATTTTCAAGTATCTGTGGTGTTCACATCTGGAGTTATAAAGCTTTAAATAGGGTACCCCCTAAATGGGCAAGGATTAGCCAGATTTGGCATGTGCACTTAAGGGGTTAAGATTCTGGAGGAAAACATCAGGCAGTCTGCAGAAAAACTTGGAGCAGCACTGGACCTTCCAACAACACAATGATCCGAAAAATACAGCCAAAGTGGTCAAGAAATTGTTAACAGAAAACAGTATCAATGTTTTGGAGTGGCCCAGCCAGAGTCCAGATCTGAATCCCATCGAGAATCTGTGGAGGGAACTAAAGACCAGAGTGATGGCAAGGAAGCCTTCCAACCTCAAGGACCTGGAGATCTTCGCAAAAGAGGAGTGGTCCAAATTCCCAGTGGAGACGTGAAAAAGCTTGTTGTCAATTATAAGAACCATTTGACAGCTGTGATGGCAAATAAAGGCTTTACCATTGATTACTGAGAAAGGATATGAATAATTTTGGACATGGAATGTTTTGTCAAAATGTAAAATAAACATAAAAATAGGCAATATTTTTCATGAATATCTCACAATAACACAATGTCTTACCGTGTTTTGTCACCTTCTTATGTCATTTCCAGCCAGAAGAAACCGATTTGTCAATTAAAAATTCACTATAACTCATTTGGCATGGGTTTGGCATGGGTATGAATAATTTTGGGCTTAACTATATATATATATATATATATATATATATATATATATATATATATATGACAACACTTATTATACATAGCCCCCCATATTTGGGTGCCATAATGCTTGGGGAAAATGGCTTGACAGGTGTTTCTAATTAGTCAATTGTGTGTTCAATTACTTTTTTACTACAAGGGTCTGGTCTTAATTCTAGACTTTAGATTGCCTTTTTAGTCTATCATTGGTGTTTGTCAGTATACAGTAAGGACCAGAGTGGTGCCAATGAAATTGTGAGGCTGGAAAAAAAAGAGCTAGACATAGGTCTAGGCCAAACGTAAGGCTTACCAAAATCAATAGTTTGGAACATCATTAAGAAGAAAGAGAGCACTGGTGAGCTCAGTAATCGCAAAGGCCAAAGAATACCACTACAGTTGATGACCAAAGAATTCTCAGAATTTACTGAGCAGTTTCTTTCTTTTCCATCACTTCGGTACAGGTTAATACTCATCTTATCTGTCCTTATGACTTTGTTTCAGAACTGTACAGTTTTTTTATTATACTTTTTAGCAAACTCTATCCAGGCTGTTCTGTCCTTGAGACTTACCAGTGGTTTGCATCTTAAGGTAAACTTTCTGAGGCTATGCTGGTGCAGTCTTCTCTTAAATAGTAGTCTTTGATACATCAATGCCTTACATTCTGGAGAGTGAGAGATCTGTTTGACAGTTGAAAACGGGCTTTTCTTCAGAATTCAAAGTATTCTTTGGTCTGGTCATCCAATACAGTGGTCTTCCATAGTTTACCAGGTTGTTTGCTATGACTGAGATCATCATTCTTGCTTCTTAACAATGTGCAGTAAAACTGTTGATTTTAACACACCCAATGTTTTCACTATGTCTCTGATTGTATTCAGATTTTTCAGCCTTGTGATGGCCTGCTTTACTGCCATTGATATGTTGTTGGTCCTCATATTGAGTGACTACAGTAACAGACTTCAAATGAAAATATCAAACCTTAAATCAACTCTAGACCTTTTGTTAGCTTTCTTGTGAACTAATGATGCAACAAAAGAGGTGACCAGGAAACAGCTGAGCAGCCAATTGTCCCATTACTTTTGGTTCCCTAAAATAGAGTCTATCTATTAAAAGGGCTGTAATTCCTACATGGTTCACCCCATATCAATATACCCTCAAGTAAAAGCTGACAGTCTGAATTTTAACCTCATATGCATTGTTTCATTTCAAATCCAATGTGCTGAAGTACAAAGTCAAGACAACAAATATTGTGTCACTATCTAAATACTTATGGGTTGTGATTAGCTGTGTTGTGGGCAGTGAACATAATAACTGACTCAATTTACTATCAAACAACAGTGAATATTTATTTAAATGTAAAAATTACCAATTCATTAAAATAAGTTTTCTTACAATTGGTTCGGCTCCCTGTATATTTTATGGAATGACTACAATGAATAGAATGTCAGAGTCAGAAGAAATGTGTGTTAATTGAGCACACAAAACACACTCTTGTCAGTGAATGCTTTACCATAAATCTTAATACACAGTTACTCTTAATCACAAACACGTATGCTTTGGAAAGTCATCTTTTTCTGTGCCTGCAAGATTAACATGTTTTTGGTAATGTTACAGTAAACAGATCATCAGCCGATCAACCAACCCCCATTCATACGGTGTCTTTCACAGAGTGTTTTCACACTAACAAGCAAAAAAAGGCTATCTCAAAGGTTGGGTGCTGAGACTCAAAATAAGTCACCGTGTGCTTACCTGTAGCAGACAGACCCAATAAAAACAGCAGAGAGAGACCAGTGTTAATGAGCACCATGGTTGTGTCCTGTCTCTCCAGTCCACCCATGCACACACACATTCACTACCCACAAGTGTCTGGGATACAGCGGAACAGGCTTCCAGACATAAAGTCTCCCTGACTGACAGGGGCAGGTGGGGAGAGAGACATGAGAAAATAGACACAGGATCTGTGACCTGCTCATGAGAGAGACAGGAAAAGGGGGGCAGAGACTACTGAAATGAGGAAATGGAATTTTTTTAAACTTTGTTTTCTTTACTCTTACCCCTATCGTGACCTCCCCCCCCCCCCCCCCAAGACACACATCATCTGTATCTAAAAACACACTTGCATACCACACCCATGTGAACAAATGCACAAGCTCACTCACACTTTGTGTGTCTTAAAGTGAACATAATGCAAGTGCCTACAAACATAGAACTCTGAAGTTAAAGTGAAAACATGAACTCATTTTTATGTAAAGACAAAAGAAATAAAAAACATTTCAAGGTGTCTGAAATGTTTCTAGTCGAGGCGTAAAAACAGTTTTACTGAGACTGAGTTATACCTTAGCTGTGTTGTTTCTGGAACTTTCCTAATGGGATGCACTGTGTGGTGTGTGGGGTAAGAATGTGTGATGAATGGGGAGGCTGTGCCTACAGGAGCTGCAGACTGACCTACCATAACAGCCTTGCTTGGTTTGTTCATCTATTTTTACACAAAGTAAAATATGGTTTAGGACATCAGAAATCACCTCTCCATAATTGCTCTGGATCTTAAACTGACCTTGAAAACTGACTGTGAAGAGTTAGGGCTCCCAGGACATTAGGCTGCAGGCCGGGGCTCACTGACAAGCAGAATATTTTTTGGTTCTAGTTTGATAGGGACATAAAATGGACATTGAGAAAAAGACTCCATCCTCAAACCACCAACCATGGGCATTACAGGCTGTGGGGATTAATGGGAATCTGCGTGTCAGACCCGATGGTCAGACCCTAAGCTCACTTGCCACTGTCCCTTATCTATGTGGGAGTGGCGCTGGTGGCAGAGAGTGAGAGGACTTCGGTTTCGGGGGGTGGGGAGAGGCAGGGTGAGCAGCTGCTCTGGATGAACGGAAGTCACATGGGCCTGTTCTGTGAAAATCATTGTAGGAGCCAAGACCCCAGTCGGCATTGCCTCAGGGAATTGCGACTACTTCTGTTTTTTTGCTTACACTGCAGTCTTTCTGTGAACAACACGAGGCTTTTGCTCTTTGATTAGCTGAGCTGCAGTTTACAGTTTAAAACGAGTTTAAACCTGCCTTGTCTGAGCAGGTGACGTGGTTTCATAAACCTGATGGCTCTGTCATGAGAACATGTGGTTTAATGTCTAAACCCGGTTGCTGTGTCTTGTTGAACTCAGTTGAACCAGTAGAGGTCACTTTAACTGCTGCACACATGCTTTAACCAGGCTTTAATGGGAGATGTCTACTCACATGATATGATTTAGGCAAGCAGGATATGCTCCTGGATTAACATCACTGTTGTTGTTCCCGGAACAAAATTCGTATGAACCAATCATTGCTCTCTGATGTCAGCAGTGTGTGCCCATCAACCTCCCCCTGTGCCATTTCAAAATTATCCAGAGAAGTAAGCTATTTTGCAACTTTCCTTTTCAGTTCATAACACTAAACAAAATCCTTGATTTAAAACAAAAAAACTGGGGGCCCTTCTAAAAACATAGCAGAGATGTAAGACAGGTGCTCCTGGAACTGGGGGGACAAAGCAATAGTAAAGCAAAACTGAAATGGCGTTGCAGGCACTCTCCGAAAATAAAAACTGTCACGGTACGGGTAGGGGGGACCCAAACGCAGGGGGAAAAGAAAACACAAATCCAAAATGGGAGGGGAACAAAGACTTTACTAAAGACAGGCAAACAAGCAGGGAACAGACAAGGCCACAAAGGGAAAAAACACGAACTCAAAAAATCTCTAAATAAAACAGAAAACAAGAGGAACTCAAACACGGGCAGGGCAGAACACGGTCAGGGCAGAACGCAGGCAGGCAGAACACAAGGGCAAATCAACAAGTCAGGAACAAAACAAGTCAGGAACAAAACAAGTCAGGAACAAAACAAGTCAGGAACAAAACAAGTCAGGAACAAAACAAGTCAGGAACAAAACAAGTCAGGAACAAAACAAGTCAGGAACAAAACAAGTCAGGAACAAAACAAGTCAGGAACAAAACTAGTCAGGAACAAAACTAGTCAGGAACAAAACTAGTCAGGAACAAAACTAGTCAGGAACAAAACTAGTCAGGAACAAAATACAGGCAGGTACATATGGTTTTCAAACAGAATTCAGGAACAAACACAAGGCAGGTACATGAAAGTCAGGAAACAAACACAAGCAGGCAGGTACATGGAAGTCAGGGAACAAACACAACTCGGGAACAAACACAAACAGGTTAAAAAAAAAAAAACGCAGGCAGGTATAAATAGTCTGAACATTCATCAGCAACAAACACAAGCAGGCAGGAACATATAAGTCAGGTAACAAACACAAGAAACCAGCACCCGAGTCAAGGGAACAGAGAACTTAAATAGACAGGGGTAACAAGACACAGGTGAACTCAAAAAACAATCAAACCAGAAGGAGGGGATAAGACAGGTGGGAACAATGATGGGATAACGAGACAATTGAAACAATCATACAATTAACAGGAGGGGAGCAGGACACAAAACAGAAGTGCCGCCATCTGGCGGCCCAACAAGGGAAACACAGACAGGAACACAGGACCATGACAGTACCCCCCCCCCAAGGGACGGCTCCTGACGTCCCAGGAGGCCGACCCGGGGAGGGAGTCAACAGAGGGTGGGGCTGGAGACCGGATTCAGGACTGGACAAGACAAGAACAGGGACAGAACACAGGAACAAGACTCTGGACCGGACTCTGACGGGGGAACAGGACTCAGACAGGAACAGGGACTGGACACAGAACTGGGGCAGGAACAGGACAGGAACGGGACAGGACAAGACTCGGGGCTGGACTGGACAGGACAGGAACAAGACAAGAACAAGACTCGGGGCTGGACTGGGCAGGACAGGAACAAAACAAGAACAAGACTCGGGGCTGGAGGGGAACTCGGGGCTGGACGGGAACTCGGGGCTGGAAACAGGACTCAGGGCAGAAACAGGACTGGACACAGGACTCAGGGCAGAAACAGGACTGGACAGGAACAGGACGGGACTCGGGACTGGAACGGGATGCAGGACTCGGGACTGGACTCGGACGGGGGAACAGGACTCGGGACTGGACTCGGACGGGGAAACAGGAGGACGGGGGAAAACAGAACACAGGAAAACTTGGGACAAAACTCAGGAACTAGGAAAACAGGGCGACACGGGGCGACTCGGGGCTGGGCAGGAACCGGGCGACACGGGGAGACTCAAGGCTGGGCAGGACCCGGGCGACACGGGGAGACTCAGGGCTCGCACTCGGGCGACACGGGGGAAACTCAGGGCCCGCACATCGGGCGACTCGGGGGAAACTCAGGGCCCGCACATCGGGCGACTCGGGGGAAACTCAGGGCCCGCACATCGGGCGACTCGGGGGAAAATCAGGGCCCGCACATCGGGCGACTCGGGGGAAAATCAGGGCCCGCACTCGGGCGACAGGGGGACTCAGGAAACCAGGGGGGACTTGGACAGGGGCAAGGCAGACATACAGGACTGGACTGGGGCGAGGTGGACACAGGACAGCAACGAGACGGGGCACGACAACACTGGACTGGGTTGGACAAGACTGAGGGGGAAACAGACTGCCAGATACTGGCACAATAGGGAGACCTAAAAAGACAGACACAGGGACAAGCAGGCGGGGAGGCACACGGCGACACCGATGGACACACAAAGGGACAGGCAGACAGGGAAGGCGAGGGGGGAACCCAACAACTGACATAGGGACTGACACACAGGCAAACAAGACAAAACACACGCGGACTGGCACACAGACAGACAGGCAGACAGGCGGGCAAACACGTTGGCCGATGGGCTGACGGCCTGGGGGGCAGACAAACAGGCCAACAAACTGGCTGACACACATACGGGTAGACTAACAGACAAACAGGCGGGCAGACAATTAGACAGGGGGGCCGGGGAACACACGGACACACGGTTGGGAGGACAGACACCAAAGGGAGAATGGACACCAGGGGGAGCGACGAGACCGGGGGAGGGACGACCACTGGGGGGAGCGACGAAACCAGGGGAAGCACGAACGCCAGGGGAAGCACGAATGCCAGGGGAAGCACGAACGCCAGAGGGCAAGGTGTGGACACTAGGGGGAGCGAGAACACTAGGGAAAGAACGGACACTGGGGGGCGCGAGAACACTAGGGGGAGCACGAACGCCAGGGGGAGCACGAACACCAGGGGGCAAGGTGTGGACACTAGGGAGAGCAAGAACACTAGGGGAAGAACGGACACTAGGGAGCGCGAGAACACTAGGGGGAGCACGAACGCTAGGGGGAGAACGAACGCCAGGGGGAGCACAAACGCCAGGGGGAGCACAAACGCCAGGGGGAGCACGAACGCCAGGGGGAGCACGAACGCCAGGGGGAGCATGAACGCTAGGGGGCAAGGCAGGTGGCTTAGCCTGCGGGGCGGCCAGAGCAGTCTGCGGCGGCCCCTGCGGGACAACAGAAGGGACCGTTGTCCTCTCCGGGGCTCTGGACGGCTCTGGAAGCCTCTCCGGAGCTCTGGACGGCTCCGGAGGCCCCCCCGGGACTCGAGGCAGCTGCGGAGGTCAGGAACAAAACAAGTCAGGAACAAAACAAGTCAGGAACAAAACAAGTCAGGAACAAAACTAGTCAGGAACAAAATACAGGCAGGTACATATGGTTTTCAAACAGAATTCAGGAACAAACACAAGAAGGCAGGTACATGAAAGTCAGGAAACAAACACAAGCAGGCAGGTACATGGAAGTCAGGGAACAAACACAACTCGGGAACAAACACAAACAGGTTAAAAAAAAAAACGCAGGCAGGTATAAATAGTCTGAACATTCATCAGCAACAAACACAAGCAGGCAGGAACATATAAGTCAGGTAACAAACACAAGAAACCAGCACCCGAGTCAAGGGAACAGAGAACTTAAATAGACAGGGGTAACAAGACACAGGTGAACTCAAAAAACAATCAAACCAGAAGGAGGGGATAAGACAGGTGGGAACAATGATGGGATAACGAGACAATTGAAACAATCATACAATTAACAGGAGGGGAGCAGGACACAAAACAGAAGTGCCGCCATCTGGCGGCCCAACAAGGGAAACACAGACAGGAACACAGGACCATGACAAAAAACGGAAGGAAAAGAAGGATTGAAAAGCCTTTACTGTGATGGTTATGGTGTTACCCAGTTGGGAAAAAGGGTTTGGTTTAATAAAATTCAATTAATTTGGTTCAGATATATAATGTTAAATTTGCAATGTTAAACTGTTGAAATGTTATTTGAAATATGTCTTATTTTGACATACTTATTACAAATCTTTTATTTTGACATATCTGTTGTGAACGAATGGCCAATCCGCAGTAAGGGGCAGGGGTGATGGTACAGGTCTGATGGGAGTACCATGAAATGAGCGACCGTGAGCGACAGTAAGACGGCAGATTCGTTGGAAATCGTTCAAAATAAAAGTCTGCCTGCGCAAAAGCGAGAAACGCATATCTCAAAGTTTATTTTCTAAACTAGCAACGTTTTGACATGTAAAAATACTCCTTCGTTATAATTATAATGCCAATTAAAAAGGCAGTGTATTTTTATGAAGCTTTTTTTTATTTCTGCCATGTTGAATCTTGGAAGTGCCGTAAGTCTAAATATGAAATACCATGATCTCGCTTTTTTAGGAGAATATAAAACTGATTCCAGCATATTTGTCATAATTAATAAGTCATGTTACCACTGAGGTGTTCTAACAACTCTAGATGATAGTTTATCCTATAACAATTTGCCAATAAGCTATGTGGCATGGGTTTGTAAGTACACAATAAAATGTCCAGTGCTAATTCAGCTCTAAATAGATAACATTTGGACCCACATTCCAGAGTCAGACAAAAGTAATCTGTTAAGACTTGAATTAACAATGGGCATTTACTGTGTACAACCCTTCACTAAATTGATATGATGTCAAAGATATCAAATAAACATGATAGAAAATTTGATAGAAAATGTTGTGGTTCAACTAAACAGTGTATTCCTCTCTACTGCTAGTATAGGTCAATGGATCGTGTATATCAGGCTCTGCTGCCTCCCCTGGACATGTTGTCTCAATGATATTGGGGTGTTTTGAAAACCTTGGACCCTCCACTCTTCAGATATGGTGTCATTTATATAAATAAGTGTCATAGAAAATGTGGCTGGGGTTTGAACATGCAGGGTATAGGCGAATTTCATTGAATTAAATCCCAATTGCTTTCTGATAGCATATGATATATCATGCTCTGCTGCCTCCCCTGGACATATTGTCTCAATGATATGGGGGTGTTTTGAACCTTTGGACCCTCCACTCTTCAAATATGCTACCACTTATATCAAATAAGCATCATAGAAAATGTGGCTGGGGTTTGAACATGCAGTACATAGGCAAATTTCATTCAATTAAATCCCAATTGCTTTCTGATAGCATAACATATATCATGCTCTGCTGTCTTCCCTGGTCTATATCATTGTTGTCTCAATGATATATGCAGGGCTCCAGACTAACTTTTTACATTGGTTGCACTGGTGCGCCTAACTTTCTCATTTAGGTGCACCAGTACATAATTTAGGTGCACCCAAAATTTTTCACCGCGCCTTTTGCCTTTTGCATTCAGTGAAGAAGAATATCAGGGTCAGAGCCAATCAGAGGCAGAGTAGGGGTGGGTCTTCACAGAATGCAGGTGAAAAAAAAAATGCTACACACACACACACTGTACTATGACCAGAGACATTAGGGCCACATTGAAGGAAAAAAAATTCTGAGATTTTGAGAATAAGGTCGTAATATTACGAGAATAAATCATAATATTATGAGAATAAAGTCGTAATTGAGAAAAAAAAGTCATAATATTGCAAGAATAAAGTCGCAATTTAATGAGAATAAAGTCATTATATTTCAAGAAAAAAAGTTGTAATATTATGAGAATAAAGTCAATTTTACGAGAAAAAAATCACAATATTACTAGAATAAAATTGTAAAATTTCGAGAGAAAAAAAAAACATACATTTTAGGAAAATATAGGCCTATTACCAGCAACCAAGAAAACATGCGAGAGGAAAATCTAATGTCAGCCTGAGGCTGCAATTTCCTCCAAGTCCATGTGGTTATTTCTTCGGAATAGACACAGTTTCTTGCACAATCTTTTCAATGTCCTGATACTTATGATAATGTGGTGCTGATGTGCCAAAAGATTAAGTATATTGTTATTTGTGAAACCTATAGTAAAGTATAACTTCACAAGATGCTCTACCTTCCTCATTTTAATGCAAGCTGCTCTTCTGATATTTCCCCTCTAAAATAACACGTAGCCTAGAATTACGACTTCATTCTCGTAATATTATGACTCTTTTTGTCACGTTCGGGAGGGTAGGACCCAGACGCGGAGTGGAAAAAAACACAGGAACTCAAAAGGAAAGTTTAAACAAAGACATTTACTACACAAAAAAATGCAAAACAACAAACCAAAGGCCACACAGGGCAGACACAGACACAGACAGGCAGAAAAGCACGGGCAGTAACACAGGCAGAAACACAAAGGCTGAAAGACATTGAGAAACAAAGTCAGAAACACAGGGAACCAGCACTCGAGTCAGGGAGACAGAGGACTTAAATAGACTCAAAACCAACAAGACACAAGAGGGCACAATTAACAATCAAACCAGGACAGGGTGGGATTTAACTGAAGTACTAATTCGCCTATGTACTGCATGCTTATACCCCAGCCATGATATACTGTGTGTGATGTTTTCACTTTTACAAACAAGTGTTAATACTGTCCTATTCTCCTTGCCATACTACTGCAATATCCAGCCACATTTTCATATTTCTTTGTTTTAAGTTGCATAGTTGATGTTACAACGTAACACAGAATGTTGAAGTGATGCATTTTAAATTACTTTAATTCTTCCCTTACCATTCAGTTAAACTCATGTACTGATGTAAAGTTGTATTGGATATTGCAATAATAATTAAAAGCAATGGGTGTATTTTATCTTTAATTCTCCATTTAAAATTTTAAAAATAGAAGAAAGGAAGACATATTTGTTTGTAATTAATATTAGTGTGGTTATGCTGGCCTCCCTCTCTGTGTTTGAAGCAGTTTAACCAGCTAGCTAAACAATCAAGTATGCCCAGAAAGACTCTTAGACCAACGGGGTTGCATTGTCTTTGAGATTACTGAGAGACATAACTTGACTGTGAAACTGCAACACAAATCAATAAAAAATGTCCATGAATAAAGGCTCTTACATACATCGTCTTGTAACCAAAATTATCTTCACAGAAATATTGGCATCAGAGTAAGCGATTGTATACAAATGCCATAAAACAGCATGTATTTTTTCATCTAGGCTACATAGGCTACCGACTAGTAGTTAAGCTAACAGATTTGCTTCATGCTAACTGAGAAAACAGCAATTCTAATAATGCACAAATGAACAATATTTACGCTCCACAATCACAATATATGAATAAAGACTTATGAGATATCAGAAAAACTTACGGACATGGCCTTCGATAGCTTCAATGTACAGAAGAAAATGTTCTACCGCAGAGCACAGAAAATGCGAGTAACCTGCAGCACCAGCCATGTGCTCCCCTACTAAAACAGAAGTGAAACTTAACTCTAGACTAAAACCGCATTTCCACTCTGCGTCACTAGATGTCAGTATTAGACTGACGAATATGAATAGATTAATTTATTTCTTAGGACATGGCATACAGAGGCCATGACAGTGGTTCTAACTAGGGTTGAGTCGGTTTCCGGTTTTGCCGGTCCGGTCTGGTGTACGAGCTTAAACCGGTTTGATTTTATGCAAACCGACTGAACCGGCATTTGTCATTATGAGACGTAGCCTACTGGCAAATTAAAAAGTAGCCTACATCAGCAACCTGTGCCGACAGCGCTATATCAATGTATTGCATTAGTAATAAACAATATGACAACGTGATTAACATAATATTATGTTTGTTTATAAATGGAGCCACTAGTGTCTGAATGGAAAAAAAAAAAAGATTGACAGGCCGTGCACAATTTAATGCCGAGGCTGGCAACAAGGAGATCCAATTTCATTATACAACGGCTTGGCTGAATACTCGATTCTGATTGGTCCAAGGGTGGGCATTATTTCTCAGTAAAGGGACACCTTGGCTTTTTAACAGTTCTAAAATCAATGTGCTACAAAATCCAGCATTAGCAGTTTAAACAACAACTTTCGCTTTTGAATTGTTGTTACATCCCCTCCCGTTTTCAATGTCCAATTACACAATTGATGGCAACGTTGAATCAAATTTTTAGTTACTGTTGCTAGCTTTACAAATCGGAATCGTCCCTTATTTGGACAGTAAAATAGGTGTTATGCATTTAACTCATGGCTACGGACGCATTTTCATCCATATGTTTGTGAACGATTTTGTTTATAGTAACCGCTGTTTTGAATACAATTCAATAGTTAGCTAGCTAGCCGGGATAACAAGCATGCCGTGAGACCATTCTGACCTAAAACCAAGAATTTTAATATTGGCTAGGTGACAAGTGACGGCGAACCTAAAATAAAGCTACCTGGCATTCAAAACCCATTTCAGAGGGTCTTAGAAAGACATTATGTTGACACTGCACGACCACACCGTTTAAAAAGCAAGACAGTGCTAGCGAGATTAATTTGATTGACTTATGATTTCATGCAGTTTTATTAAATAATGTAACAACAAAAATGACCAAAATTGGTGCTAATTGTATGGTATAAAACGAGAAGGAACTATTTTTTCTTGATAACATCATTTTCATAGAATTAACGACCAAAGGTTTTTGCTCAACAATGGTGCAAATAGAACTACCAACTAGAGTTTTGTTTGACAACGGTAAAGCCGCTACACTCTCATTCATGGGCTCTCGTTATGTCCCACTCGGGAGCGGCTGAGTCACGTGCGACGCCTAGTGGTAAAATTTGGTATTACCGGTCCGGTCCAGTATTTGGCTTAATATCAAACCGGTTTGAAAATTTTTAAATCGGCCCAACCCAAGTTCTAACTGAAAAGGAATAGTTTTACAATATCTATGTTTAAAATCGAAGTTGTTTTAATATTGTACAAATAGAAAACGAATAGTTCATATTTTAGGACAACTGCAGTTTGATTTTTCCTTAATTTCATTTTGCTGAATGTAATAGTGGTTTTATCGTTGGCACTTTTATTTTGAAATTTTCAGACCCGCGCAAAAGTCCTTACTGTCACTAGCTTCACACTGCTCTAATTCCTTTGCACAATTCAGTATCACTCCGCACCTGAGGGGGAAAAAAACAAAAACGTTTTAAAACAATTTAAATTGGAGTGTGTCTATTACTTTCATATTGCCATACTTGGTGGCTGTTTTATAAAAGCAATAGCTCACTTCAGGACGTGATTAAGTCATTATAAACATCTTTTGGACATCTTTTGTTAGGGTGGCCACCAGCATGACCTCAGAAAGGAGAACAGTTCTGCAGGGCACACTGCGTGGGTAACCAACACGGCCCCTTGCAGCCCCTCTTGTATGTGTTTACACCATCTCTATGGTTTACACCTGCTTTGCACCACCACCATCTCGATCACATGGTACATCGCAAGTTTTAAATGAAGTAAAGCAAAGGGAATGGATTTGTTAAATTGAAATTCATCTTTATTTAAGGGAACCACAAAGACCATTGTACTACACTATTTTATTTTATTTCTTTACTTGTTTTTGTTTGTTATTTTTTCCTGTTTGGATTGTCTTTTTCTTGGGGTTTTGTTGTATGCAATTATTATTCCTGAGTTAAAATGTCACAATGTGGGCTGAATGTTACCAGGATGTGGGCAACATCAGGGTATACAGAACAGAGGGTCTGATCATCAGATGCAGCTGAAGGTAGACACACATCTAGTGTGGACTGGTCTGGCCATCTGGGGCAGCTGTAGGTAGACACACATCTGGTGTCGACTGGTCTGGCCATCTGAGGCAGCTGTAGGTAGACACACATCTGGTGTGGACTGGTCTGGCCATCTGAGGCAACTGTAGGTAGACACACATCTGGTCTGGCATATCTGATGAGACAGAGATGGAAAGAAGATGGGAAATGAGTTTGGTTACAGGAGTATTTATTACAGTGTAGTAGGGGTGAATATGTGTGAGAGTGGTAAATGTTTTTGCTCCTCACCTGAAATAATAAAGCAGAGAGAAGAGGGGAAGTGGAGACGCTCATGGACACTATAGGGTACTGGGTGCTCTCGCTGGCTTCATCCTGCAACACGATATTTCATCGTTATGTCAACGTCACAATGTAGAAGCACATTTTCATGCATATTAGTTTGATTCAATGTGTGCTTTTTAAACAGTCATGAGTTGACTGTTATTGTTAATAACTGAAAAATAAAATGTCTACTTACCATCTACTTCTTGTATTTCACACCTGTGCGAGCTGCCTCCAGGAGTTGCCTTTTGGATAGGAATACTTTGTACATAGCTGTGCACTCTTCAGTAAAGTTTATACAGATTTACAGCTCTGCCTTTACACTGTCAATTTGGAGACTATTTCTTTCATCTCTCCATGCTGTTGTCATCATAGACAAGACCCTTTCGGTGTGGGCATTACTGCATGGTATTGAGAATATGAATGCAGCCAGTTTCTTCAGATTTGGGAGTGGAACATCAGTTTTGCTGAACAGCTTCAGGTATCGCTCCTCACAGTGGGCCTCCTCCAATTCAGGAGAGCTCAAAACTGCCTCCACAGTCCCATACTCCTCGTACAGGCCATTCATAGCCGCGTTTCCACCAAAAGTACCCAGAACTTTTAGTCCCAGGAACTACTTTTCAAGGAACTAAAAGGTTCCTTCAGCCCATTGTTGTCTGCGTTTCCACCGTGGTCTAAAGTCCCGCGCAGATTAGGTAAATTAGCCCACTGACGTATGAAAAAGCGATGTTGTCGTCGGTCCATCTGTCCTATGATTTCTTCTGTAACCCCATACTACCACCGAAGTAGCCTACATTGTTTTCTAATAACCGGGACAGCCCGGAGGGGTTTATTTCACTAAAGCCGCGTTTCCACCAAAATTACCCGGAACTTTCAGTCCCAGGAACTACTTTACCAGGAACTAAAAGGTTCCTTCAGCCAATGGTTGTCTGCGTTTCCACCGGGGTCTAAAGTACCGCGAAGATTAGGCAAATTAGCTCACTGACGTTGTCGTCGGTCCATCTATCATATGATTTCTTCTGTATTTCCCCATACTACCACCGAAGTAGCCTACATTATTTTCTAATAACCGGGACAGCCCGGAGGGGTTTATTCCACTTATATACAACGGGTTACCAACAATGACTATATATGGTTACTTTTGTATTTATTGATTTCCATATATCCTCTCAAACACATTCATTAACAGCAGAAAACATGCACACGTTGTAAACAATTTGCTGTTTTATTACTTTCTCGTCGTCAATTCCATATAGGCTAATCGCAAAATGACAAGAATAGAACGAAAACTCGGACTTGCGTGAAAATGTAAATTAGTAGTGGTACAGCCACCGTTTGCTTTCCTTCGAAGTTACTGCTAGCCGAGCAGCGAAGTGTGCCCTCCAGATGCGAACCATGCACCATAAATGAGTCCATAGTCTTCCTGGTCTTTTCGTGGAATTGAAAAATGGCAGTAAAATTACGGCAGTCTGAAAAAGCTCAAGGGAAGATTACTAGAATTAACCTGTTATTTTACCCGGATAAAAAGTGCGGAAGGTGATTTCCAGTTTGCTTGTACTGTATCACCAATGTTAATTATGCAGAACTACCGCATACCTCACATAACTGTATCAAACGTTTTGAGTCAATTACAACGGGCTAACAAAGAAAATCCGGAAGAAAATATTCAGCAACCGAATTAATCCGTTTGCATGTTTTGGTAGCCTACGTAATATGCTGTCCCAGCACGAATGCTTAGCATTTTATAAAACGAATACTAAAGCAAGAAAAGAACAGAAGAGCACACGTTATAATTCCAAGACGTTGGCAGGCTATAACCAAAAGTAGGCTACTGCGCCGCATAACATACAAGTTTGATTTGAAGTTATTATGAAAATAAATTGGTTTTCCGCTGCATATTTTCAAACATGGCGGGTAATGGCGGAAAATAAATACAACACAAATGCTACGAGTACTCGACCAATCAGAAATGTTCAGCGCTGCAAGCTCCACCCAAAAGGTTCCTGTACTTTCGGAAAGTACTACCCCCCGAGCAGGAACGTTTTGGGGGGTAAAACAAAGCCCCCAGAACTAAATTTAGACCCTAGTTCCTGCGGTGGAAACGCACTGAGTTCCTCAAAAGGTTCCTAGTTCCGGGGTATAGTTCCTGCGGTGGAAACGCGGCTTTATATATAACAGGTTACCAACAATGACTATATATGGTTACTTTTGTATTTATTGATTAGAGCGGCTCATGTTGATGTCCTTCAAGTTGCAGGCCTGGACAGCAACACTGACCTCTTCAAGGGGCACATCACTTGACAGATCCAATTTGGAGACTCTGCTGTGCAGGCTTGTTGTCATCAAAAGCCGCGTTTCCACCGCAGGAACTTTCCCAAGGAACTAGGAACCTTTTGAGGAACTCAGAAGTTTCCACCAGGGTCTAAATTAAGTTCCTGGGACTTTATTTTACCCCCAAAAAAGTCCCTGCTCGGGGGGTAATACTTTTCAAAAGTACCGGAACTTTTGGGGTGGGGCGCAAGTGCTGAATATTTCTGATTGGTCGACTACTCGCAGTATTTTATTTCAACCGATTTATTTTCATAGTAATAACTTGAATTCAAACTTGTATGTTATGCAGCGTAGTAGCCTACTTTTGGTTATAGCCTGCCAACGTCTTGGAACAGATGAGAAATTAAGATTGAGAATTATAACGTGTTCTCTTCTGTTCTTTTCTTGTTTTAGTATTTGTTTTATAAAATGTTAAGCATTCGTGCTGGGACAGCATATTACGTACCAAAACATTCAAACGGTTTAATTCGGTTGCTGAATATTTTCTTCCGGATTTTCTTTAGCCGCGTTTCCACCAAAATTACCCGGAACTTTCAGTCCCAGGAACTACGTTACCAGGAACTAAAAGGTTCCTTCAGCCAATGGTTGTCTGCGTTTCCACCGGGGTCTAAAGTACCGCGAAGATTAGGCAAATTAGCCCACTGACGTTGTCGTCGGTCCATCTGTCATATGATTTCTTCTGTAACCCCATACTACCACCGAAGTAGCCTACATTGTTTTCTAATAACCGGGACAGCCCGGAGGGGTTTATTCCACTTATATACAACGGGTTACCAACAATGACTATATATGGTTACTTTTGTATTTATTGATTTTCATATATCCTCTCAAACACATTCATTAACAGCAGAAAACATGCACACGTTGTAAACAATTTGCTGTTTTATTACTTTCTCGTCGTCAATTCCATATAGGCTAATCGCAAAATGACAAGAATAGAACGAAAACTCGGACTTGCGTGAAAATGTAAATTAGTAGTGGTACAGCCACCGTTTGCTTTCCTTCGAAGTTACTGATAGCCGAGCAGCGAAGTGTGCCCTCCAGATGCGAACCATGCACCATAAATGAGTCCATAGTCTTCCTGGACTTTTCGTGGAATTGAAAAATGGCAGTAAAATTGAGTAAAATTACGGCAGTCTGAAAAAGCTAAAGGGAAGATTACTAGAATTAACCTGTTATTTTACCCGGATAAAAAGTGCGGAAGGTGATTTCCAGTTTGCTTGTTCTGTATCACCAATGTTAATTATGCAGAACTACCGCATACCTCACATAACTGTATCAAACGTTTTGAGTCAATTACAACGGGCTAACAAAGAAAATCCGGAAGAAAATATTCAGCAACCGAATTAATCCGTTTGAATGTTTTGGTAGCCTACGTAATATGCTGTCCCAGCACGAATGCTTAGCATTTTATAAAACGAATACTAAAGCAAGAAAAGAACAGAAGAGCACACGTTATAATTCCAAGACGTTGACAGGCTATAACCAAAAGTAGGCTACTGCGCCGCATAACATACAAGTTTGATTTGAAGTTATTATGAAAATAAATTGGTTTGCCGCTGCATATTTTCAAACATGGCGGGTAATGGCGGAAAATAAATACAACACAAATGCTACGAGTACTCGACCAATCAGAAATGTTCAGCGCTGCAAGCTCCACCCAAAAGGTTCCTGTACTTTCGGAAAGTACTACCCCCCGAGCAGGAACGTTTTGGGGGGTAAAACAAAGCCCCCAGAACTAAATTTAGACCCTAATTCCTGCGGTGGAAACGCACTGAGTTCCTCAAAAGGTTCCTAGTTCCGGGGTATAGTTCCTGCGGTGGAAACGCGGCTTTTGTTAGTCCGTTATAATTGACTCAAAGCGTTTGACACAGTTATGTGAGGTATGCAGTAGTTCTGCGTAATTTACATTGGGGATACAGTAAAAGCAAACTAGAAATCACCTTCCACACTTTTTGTCAGGGTAAAATAACAGGTTAATTCTAGTAATCGTCCCTTTTGCTTTTTCAGACTGCCATAATTTCACTCTGAGATTCTTCAATTCCACAAAAAGACCAGGAAGACTAGACATGGACTCTATTTATGGTGCATGGTTTGCATCTGGAGGGCACACTTCGCTGCTCCGCTAGCAGTAAGCAAACGGTGGCTGTACCACTGCAATATTAATTTAAATTTTCACGCACTAGACGTCGCTCTTACATACGTCAGTGGACTAATTTGCCTAATCTTCGTGGGTCTTTAGACCGCGGTGGAAACGCAGGAGTGAGCTGACGCAGCTTGGTGTTTACAGCAAATCCAAGAAAGTGGTCCTTATGCCTCCTCTCAAGTTTCCTGTCAAGCTCACTCAAGCTTAAACACAGAGGTGATGCTAAATGACTTTGCCTCCAATGCCTCAATGCAGTCACAGAATAAATTGAGCGTGTGACTGAGGAAGAGGAAGTAGATCTCTGCCATATCAGATGAATCTCTTTCATCACTAAAGCACATCCACACCACTTTGTTGCAATCTTCCTGACCAAGACTCCTGAAGTAGCTTCTGAGGGGTGCCCAGTACTTAAAAATCTGGTCAACAGATGGCAGCAGAGATAACCATCTGGTGACAACATGTCGCAAAAGGTTGCAATCACTGACTTCCAAAAATTCACAAAACTCTGAGTTCTGCTTTTCTGCTGGCAGATATACTGAAGTGATTGTATACTTTGAGTACAACATTCTCTACATCAACGGTAAGACATCCAGCTGCATATTTTGTTGTGTTGTGTAGAATATGAGCTAAGCAGTTATCAGCAAGCATATCATCCTGGGCAAGCTTTAATTTTTGGTAGACACTGTTGTGCTTTCCATAGTTTATACTTGCATTGTCTGCAGTGTATGCTGAGACTTTATTCAGGAACAGCCCAGATGCTTCTAACTTGGTTAAAAGCTGATTGGTGATGGCCGCTGCTGTTTCCTGACTATCATTATATAAAATCCAGAAGGACATGCTGCACACCTTTCTCAAAATGGAAATATCTCAGCAAGATGGGAAAGCACTTTGTTGAGCCTATGTTGGAAGCATCAGTGGCTAGACAGAAAGGAAGCTCATTGTCCTTTATGTAGTCAGTGTGGGTCTCGACAGAGAACGGTGCCAGTACATTTTCACAGTGTGCCTTAGCCTTTGTTTTTCCGCATGTGATGCGTTTAGCTATTGTTGAATCGTTGTAAATTTCCCTATCCACTTTAATGCCACAGTCTACATTCCTGTAAGACTGATGGTGTTTGACAGTGTGATAGACTGCAGAGCTCTGCTGCTGTTGTTTTGTTCTCAATCGGGGATCCGGTAGGAAGGAAAAAAGACGAGAGGGAAGATGTACCTGCACTCCTCATATTGAGTAGATGCTTGTCGGTCAAAACATGGCGTTCTATGGCGCCTTTCCCTCAGTTCTACACACTGTGCAAAATGCATGAAATTAGTCAATTCTACTTCTCTTTATGAAATCCGTCTCCTTGCACCATTCTTCACTAAAAGACGCTTCTCTTTTCGGCATCTTTCGGCAAATTTTTGTTGCTAGCTAGGTGGTTAGCTGGCGCCAGTTTCATCCGACCACACAAGAACCGGCACCGCGTGAGTGACCCAAGCAACGTACGTAACAGGCTGGCTGCCAGCTGATATAGCCTATATATTGGGATGGCAGGTATGCCATCCCGCCGTGTTACGCCTTGGCGGGGGCATGCCCCATACCTATACAGCACCGAGAGTTTGGCACTTTTCATGGTTCCCCACAGAAATAACCACAACAGCCACAGACACTCAGCCCTTAAAAACATTCAATTCTGTACATTCTCACCCCATTTCAACAGACAGAATTAATAAACAACTTCACATGTCCACACAATAAAGCCCCAAACTAAGGGGATTTTGGTTTTCTCCTTCTGCTTCTCATTCTTCTTCTTCTTCTTCTTCTTATTTTTCCTGCCGCCTATCCCACCAACAACATGCTCCCCATTGGACACTTTACCGACACCAGCCAAATCTTCACCTACACGACCCAATCTAAAACTCGCATACACACGCAAAATACCCATAACTTTTTATTCTGAAACATTTCCAGTTTAAACAGCTAGTCTGCTGTGGCCTAGTGGGCAAGGTTACATTCTTGGGAACACGGGGTACGAGGCTCAAGCCCAGCTAGGAACACGTTTTTGTAACCTGCTTTTACCCTCACTAATAATTGTCTACTACTTCTCAATTATTGCTTTTGCACCATATCTACCCGCCGTTCACCGAACGTATACACTGCATTATGATGTACCGTCTGCACGTTCAGTTATTAACCGGCTACAATATTGCAAAGCCATATGGATTCAACGAGAGCTCTTCTGTGCTTACTGGCCTGTGTTCTTCTTCAAAACCACGGACAGGTTTGCTAATGATATTTCACGCATTGCATAGCTATGTCATGGTGCTGCACTAACAAAGTCACAGACTGATAAACCTCCAGTTGAAGGATTGAATCCCGCCTCGCCCTCAGGCAGATCATTTCCTCTTTTACACTAATGTTTTCTTACGCTTTATTTATATTTGCTTTACCAAAACTCACTCACGGCCACCCATATGCATTTCATGATGGCAAATGTATTCCTTTTATTAAAAAGTTACACCAGTTCACCACTGTGCCATTTCTACTAACTATATTTCTTCACTTGGCTACTGTACAAAACCTTCTTATCAGCAAACGCCACGTTTCTACATTCATGTTACCTCGCCCTGTTCTCTATCTAGCCACATACACACAATTATTACGTATGTAGCCTACGTTCTGCAACTCCCCATTAAAACATTACATTTAAAATCACGACTCACTCATAATGATAACTACTACTACTGAACATGAGAAAAGCACATCAGTGCAATAGATTTCACATGTAACTTAACTCTCCACTTTAAAAACTAATGTTTTATACAGACTGTTATATATACCATTCGATAAGGAAACTAAGCTCGCTCATGGTCACTTCATTTACTTCGCATTATAGTCTGTGATCATGTCAACCTTCCCCTACGTGCCCATTCTGCTAAAAACATATTGTTTCAACTACGCAATTTCATAATTTCTCCTAATTTATCTCACACTGTTGTTATTTTCTCATATGCAAAGCCTGCTGGGACATATGCGTCTGCTCCTATTCTCCACTATCAAGTTTTCCGGTTCTAGCTTAACAAAACAGCGAAGACGATTCCTGCCTGCAGATAAGCCTATCAAAATGCCTTATAAACCTTACAAACACTAAAAGTGCATCTCCACGAAATAACAGACAACGGAGCAGGACAGAAGGGTACACAAGTTGCGACCTAGGGAGTTCTAATTCTACGTGCTTGCTGATTCTTTTGTCAATAAAGGCTCGTTGGATGGCCGTCAAATCCATGAGTACATACTGGCCATATTTCACATGCGTTTCTGATGCGTTTATGCTTACGCCACCGCACCCTTCTGAACTGTTTTACATATATAGCAAACCAAAACTGCTAAACGGTACACGCTCATCAGACAAATACACAAGGTCCTTTGTATTCTTGTGTACAAATTTACACAAGGATAACCATAATCCACAACCGTTTCTTACAGGGTCACTTCGCATTTCTCATTCTCATAATAAAACGCTTTGCAAAAAGAAATGATATCTAATAAAAAAACAAGTTTTCAACGTACAAAAATGCCAAGTTACTCACACATACAAGACATACACCGTCTATAACTCATTCATTCACACTGCCAAAATCCAGCCCAGCCATTAAAAGTATTGATATCAAAATGACGCCAAGGTACTAGAAACAATATAGGCTATCTTGCCTAATCAGATGTATTCCAAAGCAATGCTACCCAATATTTGCCAGAGGTCGCGCCGGACAGAAGACAGCTGGGTCAAAAACCGGACTGTCCGATTCAAAACCGGACGGATGGCCACCCTACCTTTTGTTACCCTCCCCTTTTCAATGTCCAATTTCTCGATTGATGGCAACGTTGAATCACGGTTCTAGTTACTGGCTTCATTTAGGAATGCCAACCATACCCCAAATTTGACAGTAGGCTAGAATAGGCGTTCCGTATTTAAGTCATACGCATTTTCATCTGTAGCCTATCTAAGACAATGATCCAAAACACAAAAGCAAATCGACATCTGAATGGCTGAAAAGGAACAAAATTTAAGTTTATGAGTGGCCTAGTCCAACTCCTGACTTGAACCCAATAGAGATGTTGTGGTAGGACCTGAAACAAGCAGTTCATACTTGAAAATTGACCATTTTGTCTAAATTTAATCCGTTCTGCAAAGAAAAGCTAAAATTCCTCCTCAGAGATGTGAAATATTGTGATCAAATAGCAAGCGTTGCAGTTATTGTTGCTAGGTGGAGCAACAATAATTTTAAATGTGTTTACTCAGGTTCCCTTTGAATAATATAACATTCTGTGGAAAGATCTGAAACCATCCGGCATGACACATATGCAGTAAAAGGAGAGAAAATACTTTATCATGGCACTGTAGATAGATAGATATGTCCAGGGCCGTTGCTAGGAATTCTGGGCCCCCTAACAGAATATTGGTGTGGGCCCCCGCCCCCCGACTTTTCATTGCCGAAGATCAATTTTACAAAACTTTTTTCTTAGCCTATGTATTATCATTTTTTCTTTATTTTTCTGTTCCTCTATGTTCTTGACAGTGCCTGACGCAATACACCCATTTAGTTTTCTTTTTTTCAATTAACCACTCAACAAAGAGTCACTGGGTATTATTATGTAAAAATCAAGCACCATGGTGCAACACACCCAAACTCACATTAAACTGACTCAAGATACTCCACAAGGTGAAGCTGTTAGTACTCAAATCACCAAGATTGGCAGCTATGTCACATCTCTATTAGAATGTCTTGTAAAATAACAAAAATAGAGAACATAATAAAATCCTTTCTTGTAAAATGTAGTGGCAAATCTGGCTTGATTGACAATTCATTTATTCAGTAGGTGAGAGTATAAGCTTTCTAACGATGTTATAACATGTCTAATTTTGCTTTTGGAATAGCGTTTTATAGGTCAGCGTAACCGAAAATTTTCTTATCATTGCATTCACTTTGTGGTAGAAGTAAAAGACACTGTTAAAACGGTTTCTTTGTACAGTGACCAAGACCGTTAATGACATTAATAATAGTTAGAAGAAGAAGGAACGTGGGCCATGCTCAAGAAGATAGTTGTGTTAATACATGCAACTCAGTGAAACAGTAGATAGCATCAACACAAGATGTTAAAGGCTAAAAGTGTTTGTCTGCTCTACTGATTAAGTCACATATCTCAGTGCACAGCTGAAAAAGTTCACAAAAAACCAAAAAGATGAAAAAAATCCAAAATATGAGGAACAAAAAGAAAAAGGATAGGTCTCACCACTCTGGTGTAAGAGTTGTCCCTCATTTCAGTTCATAAACAGTAATCCAAAAAAACAAAAAAAAACAAAAAACAAAAAAAGTTCGGAATCCATTGGGCCTTTGTCTTTCTTAATCCAAATGGTTCAAGCAGTCCAGCAAAGCAAACAGAGAGATTGCCTGAACTATATCAGCAGTGATATAGAAAACAAGCCAAAAAGAATCCTTTTACTTGTTTTAAAGTGATCAAAATACCCTCACTAGGCCTTAGCCAAAACCATGCTCCTAGTTTTTCTCCTTCACTCCACCAAACATATCTCCTTTGTCCTCTCCCTGGCACACCCACTTCCTGTCTCCTTGTGGTGTCAAAAGGTATAGCTATCAAGAGATAGGGGAGAGTTTACAGGCGCTGCTAATTGATGGAACCCTGTTCATTCTGTGGGTTACACTGTACCTAACGAAACGTTGTCAACAATCTTTCGTAATTTCTTGGAAAATACTATTATTATTGAGGACTTCTGGGTATAGCTAAGCCATATGTTTGCTGACATCGTTTTCTGGAGCAAAACAGAAGCAAATATAACTGTACCATTGATTTACTGTCTCTGTCTCTATCTACTGAACACAGATAAAATTTAATCATTGCTATACTGCTTAAAATATTTCAGTTAAATATGTTATTTTTTAAATTGAGTGTCTTTAAATAGTTTAGTGGTATTATATAATGTGGATATTTCACACTGTAATGTAAGCGTTAGGCTAGTTAGCTTTTGTGATGCATTTTTGTGAAAATTTTTGTGATGCATGCAAGAGTGATGGCGAGAGTGTTGGAACATTGCCAAAACATGGTGGATGGTTGAAAATTGTTTTCATATCGTCCTATCCAAGAAAACATACAAGAGTTCAGAGTATAGAAATACATACAATAGTTAATTATTACACATTTAGGTACAGTACAGCATTGTGTGACAATATCCACTGGACCGGATCTGAGGTACCCTTTCGGGTCAGATCGGTCAGGGGAATGATCAGCTCAGAGAATGCTGGAATAAATCTCCTATAGTGGCCTGCCAGTGCCAAGAACCATCTAACCTCTTTTTTTGTCTTGGGTCGCAGGCAGGCCGCAATAGCTGCTGTCTTATCAACCTGGGGACGCACCTGCCCACCGTCCAAGTGGTACCACAGATAAAATACCTCCCTCCGTCAAACTGCACACTTCTTTGGGTTGGCCGTAAGCCCCGCACTCCTCAGAGACCCAAGCACCGTCCCCACATGCTGCTCCCAGATGTTACTATAAATGATTACATCATCCAAGTAGGCTGCAGCATATGGAGAGTGGGGCCGTAGCACCATGAGGCATTGAAAAGTAGCAGGCACCCCGCATAGCCCGAATGGAAGTGTGAAAACTGGAATAATCCATACGGAGTGGAGAAAGCCGTTTTTTCTATAGATGCTGACGACAAGGGGATCTGCCAGTAGCCCCTGGTTAAATCCAGTGTCGTGAAAAAACGATCAGTGCCCAACCGGTTCCGGAGGTCGTCGACCCTAGGCATGGGATTAGCATCAAAACGTGAGACATCTTTCACCTAGCGATAATCAACACAGAAGTGTACAGATCCATCCTGCTTAGGCACAAGCACAATGGGGCTGTTCCATGCACTGTTTGATTCTTATATCACTCCCATCTCTAACATAAGCTGCAATTCTGCCTGCACAGTTTTCTTTTTGTGTTGAGGGAATCTATAGGGCCGAAAACGTACCGTCACCCCTGGAGATGTTTCAATGTGGTGGTGGATGAGGTTCGTGTGCCCTGGCAGGGAGGAAAACACATCCGCAAAGCGCTTCTGCAGCTGGGCCACATCTGCTCTCTGGCACAGTGAGAGATGGTCCTCACAAAGGGCCGGGGTAAAATTGGCCGGTTTTGTTACCTACATTACATTTTACATTACATTTATTTGGCAGACACTTTTATCCAAAGCGACGTACAAAAAAGTGCATTTCATGGTCATAGACAACTACTAAACACAGGTTCAATAAGATACAATACTTATTTTGTACAGCTATTTCTAGCCAAGAACACAGTTTAGTTCACACACTGAACACTATTCTGACCTAACCTCTGTAAATCCAACTAGTATATCTGTGTTGCCCCACCCCTGTCAGACTGCACAACTTCATAATCAACATCCCCCACTTGCCATGACACCACAAACGGCCCTTGCCACCTGTCAAGTAATTTGGAGGTAGAAGATGGGAGTAATACAAGCACTTTATCTCCCGGTGCAAATAGTCTCAGCTGAACACCTTTATTATATGCGCGCTGTTGTCATTCTTGCGCCTGCAGCAAATGCTCCCATGACAATTGCACTAGTGTGTGGAGCTTTGCTCTCAGGTCCAGAACATATTGAATTTCATTTTTTACTGGTGCTTGGACCTTCCTCCCAGCTTTCCTTCATTAGATCCAACACACCGCGTGGCCGCCTCCCAAAAAATAATTCAAAGGGAGAAAATCCCATGGAGGCCTGGGGAACCTCACGCACTGCAAACAATAAAGGGTTCAGCCACTCATCCCAATTACGACAATCTTTGTGCACAAACTTATGAGTCATTGTTTTTAAGGTGTCATTAAATCTTTCTATCAAACCGTTAGTTTGGGGATGATAGACCGATGTTCTGATTGATTAAAATCCCGATAATTTGTACAGTTCGCATAATGTGCGTGACATGAACGAAGTGCCTTGCTAGGTTAGGATCTCTTTCGGGATCCCAACCCGGGAGATTATTTGAAACAATGCTTGTGCAACATTCTTCGCTGACATGCTACACAGCGGCACTGCTTCCGGGTATCGCGTTGCATAGTCAATTAAAACTAACACAAAGCGATTCTCGCATGCACTTCGGTCTAATGGCCCAATGAGGTCCATCCCTTGTGTGGATTAAAAATGTTTCATACCATTTTTGATGTAATAAACTTGTGTGATGTGAAGATGTCTTTCTTGTGTCGATGAAAATTTTTTAATGATACAAGATGATTGTAATACGTTTTGTAGTCATTCTCCCCACAAATCACACAATCCTCAGTTCTCAGATGCACACAGGTTTTATTGCGCTGGTTTACAAGTATGCATGTCCGTATGTACACAAACAAAACAAACCAAACCAAACCAAACCAAAACACACACGATAAGGAAGGGGAATTTTCACCGTGCGTTGCTCCCATGTGCATCTCTCATTCCAGCGCCCCGGTCTCACTGCAGGCAGAGCATATAAACAATGAGCAATTAATTGTAATCGCAAACACCTGTGGCTGCAGGGCCAGCTAAACTTCTCCCACTCTGCCTGCAGATGGCGCTCTCACCACACCACCCCTCCACAAGGATTTATGCAGTAATGCATAGATTACATTGCACTAGAATCCAGCAAGATGTCTCTTTAAAAAACTCAACAGCACCTGATCACACAAATGCATTAACTACAAACGATGTGGCATAACAGAAACACCTGGGTGTTTACAATACAAAACCCAGAGGACCCTGGGTACTGTGGTACATCCTGGAGTGCTTTGAGTAGTGGATAATTACTGTGGTACTCCAAGTCCAAAGCCACTTGGTGGAGTGAAGAGTATAACTGAGCCAAGCACGCGCCAGAGGGAGACTTCTGCATTCACACAAAAGAGGAAGGTTATTAAACTGAATGGTACTGACGTGCTGGGCTGATGTCCAACACTCTCCTTTCCTACAGGATCAGTAGTGATCAGTGGAGGATACGCTAAAAAGAAAAACCGAATACAGTCCAAAATACACAGAATCCTCGTCCATATTGTCAGCCAACAAAACATAACAAAAACAAAACGAATGGGGAGTGACGACAACAACTGGCACATATTTATTACATACACAACGGGACGTTGTCGCTGATCCACCGCATCACTTGCTGTCGTCACTAATTTTTCTTAGATGCTTCCTAGTCCTGGTTTTAGCAGCCCGACAGATGGAAAAAGAAACGGTAACCGTTCCCACGAGTCCTCAGCAGCGCGGAACGACACGGAGCGGCCCGGTAACCATTCGGCCCTACGGTGGATAAGCACCTTTAGTCGCCACAGGTGAGCCAAATCGGCAGAGCCTGGTTGCTGCATACAGCGACTTTATCTGTGTGTTTGATAAATCGGTGACTGCAGCGCTCTTAGGCCTTCTGCAAACCCCTTGGAATTGGAGTTCTACAAAGTTGTGAGAACTTGAGTTAGGCCCATAGGAGTTCCACAGTATGTGGGAACTCAAAGGACAGTGGCAGGAAGAGACCATGCAGTACGGAGGCAAAGAGAGAGCGTGGGAAGAGAGTGCAGGAAGAGGGAGGGCGATTACTGTCCCTAATAACTTTTATACTGGGGGGGGGGGGGTCTTCACAAGGATCTAGAATGAAGATGTCATCAGATGCGCATCAGATGCACTGCATGTGCTTAAAGAAAGTCATTTCAATTTGGATGGCACAGACTGACCTAGTACCTACATTTATTTAAACATTTTTATTTATTTGTTTTAAAATTAATCTCTGGAGTTTCTTTTTGGTCAACATAAAGAATAAATGGATAAACAAATACATGTGCTGGCTTATCTTTTTAATTTGCTGCTTACTTCCTTAAATGGACGGACGGAATAATTCTCATCATTCACAAAATTGTTCTCCAGCATAGGGCCGACTGGAGGGTAAGGATTGTTTAACTGGCAAATATATATTCCCAGCACAGTATGGCGTTAGATGACGGAAAATGAGAATAGAAAAAAACACGCGTCATTCCAGTTCCGCAGTATGAACGTGGAATGAGTCTTGTTTTTATTCGTTATGGAAAGTTCTTCCTTTCTCCTGTTGGTGTCACCCTTTTTACACACGCACACACACACGCACACACACAAAACCCCTAACATCGGAACCCGGATGGATGACTTCACTATTCTGCTTGGGTTTCCTTTATGATCCTGGGATCCCCCAGCATTTCCCTGCAGTCCTTTCCGAAGGGAAAAGTGAAGACAGCGCTCCCCTATTGTTCTTTACATCGAATACACACATCACGGCACTCGCACTGCTTTGAGTCTGCGCCTTGTGAGGCTAGCTGGGAAAAGTAAATCCAGCCGGAGATCGTCACAAAAAGGAGGTGCTGCTATCTTTCAGTGTCTGCGTCTCCTTGATAATCGCCAACGATATTTGTTTCCCAAATTGGCGCTTCGAGTCAGCCTCATTTAGCTCCGTGATGTCCGAGGTCTTGCCGTACAGCGAGGGGAAAATGAGCGGGTATGGAGGGGACGGTGACGTGGGTCAAATTTCCTTCAGCTGCGGGCTGCAAGATACAAATTCGTTCTTTGGAGCATCGCAAGCAAAAAGACCACCTAAACTTGGGCAGATCGGGAGAGCTAAGCACGGTAAGCGCGAGGAATTGCATTGGCCAGTTATTTCCACGCATGCATGTGTCGGTAATTATTGAATCAGCAGTGATTGTGAACTGGATGTTTAGGATACAAATCCTGAGTTCCACGAACCTTAACCTGCATAGCGAATTTTGAATGAATACATTAATAAAGGAGCTTGGAAGGCAGATAGCCTAGCCTGCAAAATAATGTTATAAGTACAAACACATATTGCAACGCTGCAATGCGGGTGCAGTGTTTTGATTATACCGAAGGACTGCACTGGTGAAAATGCGCCTTTAAGGAGCAACACTGGCCGCTTAGACGAATACACAATGCCTGGCAGATACGATACTGTAAGCTTTTAAAATAAAAAAGTTCATTGACTATTCAGTCTCCCTGTGCCTAGGTTTGATTTTCAGTAGTTTCCAGTAAATGTATATTTTTCAATTTTAAGTGTCAAGTTTATGCAGGGACAACATCGCTGTGCATGGTTTACTGTATAGCCTATTCAATCAACAGAGCAACAGTTACCGCCTCTGGCTGCCGCGAATGCGGGCAGGATACCGAGGAGAAACGAGGTGTTATAATATGCAATGTAACAGCCCATTTGGGGATATCTCCCTTTATCGTAGCCTATGCACCCTTTTACTATATTCACATTTGTTTTTTTAAAGACCAGATGGTACCGTTCTCGGTAAGGTGCTCGACAGTGAATACATCAATCGATGTGTTACGACATTTTCTCCCAAAAATATATGAAAGAAATTGCATAGCCTACTGTCGTTCAGTGACAGTGTTCGTGTTCGCTTAGAGTGTACGAATGAAAAAGCCTGTTAATTATTTTCTCCGCAGTGGTCATCGAAGACGACCGGATAGACGAGGTTCTTAAGGGAATGACGGACAAATCGTCCCCTGGCGTTTAAACGTGAGCGATGCCTTCCAGATTTATCATTTTAATCACCAGTTTGAAGCACTTGACGGCTGTGCATGCGTTTGAGAGTTGTGAGACGGAATGAAGATGGCATGAAGCGGAGAAGAGAAACAAAGAGCAGAAAGAGAAAGAAGGGATGGTACGAAGGGAATAGCGAGAGGGAAACGTTCCGAGATTTATTTTGTGATTGCTGGCAATTCTACAAACGAGGCTCGTTTTAAACAATTGGTGCGCGGGCGGATGTCGAAGATGGCTGATTTCGTGCAGCTCCGTCTTTCAACCTCTGTCGACGTATAGCAACAGATGAATTCGCCATTTCACCACCATCTTCTAAAAAGCGCTATAAAACAACAAACACCATCAGAACGACCATGAAGACAACTGGAAACTGAATCTAATTTAGAGAACTGCTATAGCTGTGCAGTAGCTTCTCAAAACCCATTCATATTCTTTCCCTGGTACACCCGTAACATAAAAATGTAAAAGGAGCTGTCCATTTCAGAACTGTACAAAGGCAGACTGCATTCCGATTGCTGCTAGCTGATTGCTTTGACCAGACTGAAGCTGCTGAAGTCCAGTCTACAACAAAGTCTGCCCGTATGTAACAATGGAAAACTGGCGGAAAGACGAGACTTTTAAGGCCTATACACATAGGCCTACACATACACACATAGGCTACTTATTTCTCACTTTTTGTCTGTTGACGAAAAGTAGCCTATTACATTCCCCCTTTTGTAATAAAACTTTAGCCTAAAGATGGGCGCTTGTCAGTTCCACATCGAAAATCGGAATACAAGATTTCGTTCAACGCTAACAGGGATAGTTATACAAACAAACAACAACAACTAAGAATAATAATGGTAATAACAATAATGAACAAGACATGCGTGAGAAGATTTTATTATCAGTAGTTTTGATTGTGATTATTTTGATGATTATTTACGTTTTGTCGTCTTACACATTGTAACGGTCTTCTTCATATCAGCATGAACTTTTGCTCTGGTGCCAGCGTGGGTGTTTCCACCATTCTTAATCACAGTCGGCACGCTTCTTTTTAACCAGATTCATATTTGTATTTTTATATCTAAATATTTGTCATTCAAAATGATGTGCTAGTTTAACGTTATATGAGTCATCTATGAGAAGATTTAAGCTAAAGATTGAGCATAATGAAGTATCTAAGATCGGTTTTATCCATCTCATTCAATATCGAGATTGGAAAGATGTTAAAGGAGACTTTTTGAATGTGTCTTGGATTTTGTACAAATCAATGTTAAATTATTATAAAGAAATATACTGTGATTTTCTTTATGGAGTTAGAAATTGAGGTTTTTATAATTTTTATTCTATTCAAGAACATCCTCAGATAACACGGTTATTTGACAGATTCTTTAAAAAAACATTATAGTTGTGAGTTATTTTTTACTATTATTTTTAAAGTGTTAGTTTTGCATGAGTCCCTTCACATTTTCAATAATTATGAAAAGAAAGCAAGAAAATTGTCATTACATTCTAAGAATGATTCATTGTATATCATAATACCATTTCACTGTATTTGGTGAAGTAATAAATGGTGATAGATCCTAAAAACTGTGGGGATTATTGGTTGCCTTTTATTTGTATTCAATTTGTAGTCCAAACAAACTGGACCTTACAGCGTGCTGTGTACAGTAAACACTAGCCGCCCTGTTGAAACAGATCTTATTTGTTTTCCATTGAACTGATTTTAAATATTTGCATATGATTTACATATAGTAAGCAGCCAGAGAGGAAGGTTGGCAATTTATGGTATACAAGCCATGAACCCAATCTATGAAGATGGCTGGTAAACACAATGATAGAAAAATGGCATGCAGAGAATACCACAAAGCTGCTTTTGGCCTTCAGGCCTAAGGTAGCAGATCCATACTGAACTGGACCCAACCTGGGGAAGCAGTGAGCAGCAAAGCATTCTTGAGCTGAGGAAAAGAGGGCTGTACATAGCCCACCTGGGCTGAGCTGAGCTGTTCTGTCCTGCTGGCAGACTGTGTTCCAGCTGCACTTAACACTGCTGCTAAAGCACTTGGCCATGACAATTCTTTTTATTATT
This sequence comes from Anguilla anguilla, assembly GCF_013347855.1. Lineage (NCBI taxonomy): Eukaryota > Metazoa > Chordata > Actinopteri > Anguilliformes > Anguillidae > Anguilla > Anguilla anguilla. Next base: position 41,380,604 of record NC_049204.1, on the reverse strand, counting down.
GCTATGTGGAAGGCAGTGAGAAGTGATGAAAGTACTTGATAATAGACAATTCTAGTTCATGTTTCCAGCTTTCCTGGTCCTGTTCTTTGTGTGTGATGCTGTACAGTAAAACCAACATTGAAATATTATAGGATTAAGTCCAATAATAGATGGCAGAATTTTAATTTGAATCTAATTTCAATGCACCCTGTCTTTAACCTAAATAATTATTGTTTTATTTATTTTTTGTTCTTAAGATAGTGATTTCATTCAAGTAACAGAACCTGTTTAGTAATACTTTCTAAAATATGTTATTAAGAGTTAAGAACAAATGAAAAGAAGTGTGAATAGGTGTAAATTGTGTATGTTTTATGTCTCTGGGTTCTAATTTTTGCAGAGTACCTCCAAAGTCCTGCCTCACAGCTGCTTCTGGTACTGTTGTGCTAACAAGCCCTGGCCTCCTCTTCTTGCCAAAATGTATTACTGCCAGAATACAAATAAACAAATTGATTTGGAATGGGATCTTCCTGGGATGGATGTCCCCTCTGGAATGCTACCCAAAAATATTTTCCTCTACAATGATAGAGAACAGGAGGAGTGGGGAGGTGTAGAGGAACAGATTTTTTTCACATTTCGGAAAGATCTTCGGACCGGATCAGCTTGTGGGTGCCGAGACTCCCACAGACTTCCCTCTCTGCAGAGGGAAAGTATGTAATGCTCTTTAGGTAACATTTAAGTATTTAGTAAATTTACATTTAAGCATTTACCAGGATATCTTACCCACAGCAACATACACAGTTAAAAATCTTTGCCTGCTATTAATTAAATATGGCTGGATGTTCACTGAAGCAGTTCAGATTATGTACATGACTTGGTACAGTGGCAATGCCCCACTTGGGAATCAAATCTATATCACTCGAGTTACATTTGAGGCCAAAAGTTTACGTGCACCTAGTCTAAAGGTATTCAAATTCAGTTTTTCATAACTCTGAACATTTAATGTTACCATACATTTCTTTTGGCAATTCAATTAGGGCATTTACTTTGTTCACGTCAGAGGCAATTTTAAAGCAATAGATTAGAGACAGATTTATTTTGTCTTTAATTCACTATATCAGAATTCCAGTGGGTCAAAAGTTTACATACACTAAGTTGACTGTCTTTTTAAACAGTATGGAAGATTCCAGAAATTTATGTGATTACTTTTTAAAAAGCTTCTGTTTGGCCAATTGTCATAATTGGGAGTAAATTGGCACCTGTGGCTGTATTTAAGGGCCTACGTTTAGAGCTACAGCGCTTTTGGCCTTTATGCTATGGGAAAGTCCAAGCAACACAGCCAAGACCACAGAAAAAAATTGTGGACCTCCACAAGTCCGGTTCCTCAAATTTCTAAACAACTGAAGGTAACACGAGCATCTGTACAAACATTTGTATGTAAATATAAGAATCTTGGAACCACACAGACACTGCATCCTTTAGGAGAGAGGCACAAATTAACTCCCAGGGCAGATCAGCGCTATGTATGGAGGAAAAAGGGTGAGGTTTTAATCCAAAGAACATCCCAACTGTGAAGCATTGGCATGGCAGCATCATGTTGTGGGGGGTGTTTTGCTGGAAAATTGACTGGTGCACCTCAGAAAATAGATGGCATCATGAGGAAGGAGGATTATCTAATACTGAAGCAACATCTTAAGACATCAGCTAGAAAGTTAAAACTTGGTCGCAACTGGGTCTTCCAGCAGAACAATGATCCTAAGCATACCTCCAAAGTTGTAACAAAATGGATTAAAGACAACAAAGTGAAAGTATTGGAGTGGCCATCATAAAGCCCTGATCTGAATACCATACATAATTAGTGGACTGAACTGAAGAAGCGTGTCCGAGCAAGGAGGCCCACAAACCTGACTGAGTTACACCAGTTCTGTCTGGAGGAATGGGCAAAGATTCCGGCAAAGTATTGTGAGAAACTTGTGGAAGGCTACACCAAGCGTTTGATTCAAACCAAGCAATTAAAAGTCAATGCCACCAAATACTAACAAAGTGTATGTAAACATTTGACCGACTGAAAATCTGATATAGTACATAAAAGATGAAATAAATCTGTCTCTTAGCTATTATTTTGAAATGACCTCTTATGGAAATAAAGTAGGTACCCTAATTGACTTAACACAGGAAATGTATGGTAACATGAAATGTGTGGAGTTGTGAAAAATTGAGTTTGAATGTCTTTAGCCTAGGTGTATGTAAACATTTGACCTCAACTGTACAAGCCCAGTGCCCTGACCATTGTACTACACTGCCACCACCCTACCATTAGAGACATACTCATTTTCTGGAATATCACTATATAAAGAAATACAATACATAATTTCACGTTAGATGTTTGTAAGTCATGCCATTTTGGAGTCAATGCAGCAGAGCAAAGCAAGACATTGCCATGGCAGTTTTTAGAAAAACTGATTTAATGGACCTCAACTGGAGATTTGTAATCAAACAGTTCATATGCGGCTAAAGTGAAGATTCTCTTTTATTAAAGCTTTTTATTTATTTTATATATTTTATATGTGTATACAGTTTCACCAAGTGCAAATTACAGCACCTTTTATACATAGAGTTTCTAGAGTTCTAGAAAAAAGTCTTGTGGACAGATGAGGCCAAGATCACTTGTATCAAAGTGATGGCACAATCAAAGTATGTAAGCCAAAAGGAATTGCTCTAGGTCCAAAGCACCCCCCATCATCTGTGAAACTTGGTGGCAGGGTGTTATGTTTGGGGCATGTATGGCTGCCATGGGTACTGGCCCACTTGACCAAAGTGATGATCTAACTGCTGACAGCAGCAACAGAATGAATTCTGAAGTGTATCAAAGCATACTGTCTACTCAAGTTTAACCAAATGTCATTGAACGGTGCTTCAATCTACAGCAAGAGAATGGGCTTCATGCACAAAATCTTTCTTCAGTTATTCTTACTTTTGTTCTTAAAAATGTTTCTACGAAAATCTAATATGGGTTTCATGACACGTGCAGACCTTTGTTTTTGGGCATATCCCAGGTGTATGAGATGATGAATGCCTGTTTGTAAATTTTAGGTGCAACCCTGTTCATGTGATGAGCATAAAGAAACAGCCATGAACAAATACAGATAAGAAAAACTGATGAATGCTGAAATGTTCTTGGAAATATTCAACATACAGTTTAATATCAAATATGATCGTACACGTTTCAAGAATGAGGCCCAATGATCCTAAACATATTGCTAGAGCAACAAAGGAGTTTTTCAAAACTAAAATGTGAAAAAATCTTGACTAGCCAAGTCCTTCACCCAATCTGAATCTAACTGAGCAATGCGTTTTATATGCTGAAGAGAAAACCTGAGGCAACAATACCCCAAAACAAGCAGGAGCACCTAGTGATGTCTTTGGGTCACACACTTCAAGCAATAATCACATGCAAATGTTACATGACAAAGCACTAAACACAATTACATTGATGTACATAACATTCATATTTCCCAAAAATTATGCTACACTGAAATTGGGGGGGGGGCTATGTATAAAAAGTACTGTAATATCTACATGGTGAAGCCAAAGTGTATGAAAACACCCTTACATAAAAGTTGATAATGTGCACGTCAGCCACATGTGAATTATTGGATTACAAATCTGAAAGTGGAATACAGTGACAAATCAAGAAAAAATATGTCTTCGTCCCAAATGTTATGGAACTACTGTAGATTTCCATAGCATGAGACATTACGTTTATGCAACCTTCTTGACAGAGATCTTTGGTTAAACATGAACAGGAACGTTTTGGGTGTTCCCTTACAAAAAAGTTGTCCATATTTATTTTTTAAGCATACTTATGTACATCAATTTAATTATTTAAAGTACTTTAGAAAATTTAACTGGGCCATTTTAAGTATATTTAATGTATTTCCTGAAACCATACTTTAAGCCCTTAGCGCACATGGCAAATCTGGCCAATTCTTGCCCATTTAGGGGGTACCCTATTTAAAGCTTTATAACTCCAGATGTGAAAACCACCCAGAGACTTGAAAAATGGCTTAAATGAAGCAAGACATTTGTACCATTTACAATATTAACTTAGATTAGTTTATTTAAAAAAATGAATTTGCCCTTTTTTAGTTTGCAATAAAATACTGAGAGATTGCATATATATATAGCAGGTTAAACTGTACATGTCCTGGATTAAAAATTCCTTGACCACAAGTTCATAAAATCTAAGGTTGGATATGTAGAACTACTAAAGATCTATGAAGCAAAAACTAAGCAGCGTACCCAGCGTCTCCCAATCTATCCAGAATGTATAAATAATGCATTTCTGTAAATCACAACATATTCACATATTTCACTGCAAATCAACTGTTTTGACACAAGAAACCCACTGTTCATCATTTTCAAGTGCCTAAATGTGTAATAATTAACTCTTGTATGTATTTCTGTACTTTACAGTATGTAATGTTTTCTTGTATGGGGATGGGACGACATGAAAACAATTTTCAACTGTCCACCACGTTTTGGCATGTTCAAACTCTCACGTCATCACTGTTGCATGTATCATAAAAACTACTAAACTACCAATGAATGTTTACATTACAGTGTGAAATATCCTCATTATAAAATACCACTAACCTATTTAAAGACACTCAATTTCAAACATAACGTATATAACTGAAATGTTTTGAGCTGTAATACTTACATAGCGATGATGAAATGTTATTTGTGTTCAGAAGATAGAGACAGAGACAGTAATTCAGTGATACAGTTCTCTCCACTTCTGTCTTACTCCAGAAAACAATGTCAGCTAGGTCTATCAGCAAACATATGGTTTAGCACTGCTCAGAACTCCTCAATAATAATATTATTTTCCAAGAAATTACGAAAAATCGTTGATAATGTTTCATCAGGTGCAGTGTCTTTTACTGCTACCACAGAGTGGTAAGTGAATGCGATGATGAGAAAACTTTTGGTTACGCTGACCTATAAAACGCTATTCCAAAAGAAAAATTAGACATGTTATACATCGTTAGAAAACTCATACTGTCACCTACTGAATAAAGGAATTGTCAGTCAAGCCAGACTGTACTAAAAATGCCATAAACAGCATGTGTCGTATTACGCACAGCTATTTTAGAAGGTACCCAGGTATCACCCAGCACTTGTAATGGCACTTGTATTGTTATCTTGATGTGGTAGCTTGTTGTCATACCACCCAGTTTGACTTACCATAACTTTCTGACATAGCCTATGCTTACTGTCTGAACTGGACTTAAAGTGTTCATGGCTATGGTTAACTGTTACATGGGTATTGTACCTTATCAGACCTTTTTCCACTCCCCAGATACCCCTTGCAACCCTGGCTCCTGACACCTAGGCCAACCTACATAGAGCAGATAATGTTGCACACAAACACAAAACCAAATTGAGGCAGAATGAGAATGTTTGCTTATTGCCTACATGAATGTGCTTGGACATGCATTTGTGGCTTGCAGTTGTGATTTCTACGTGAAATACAAAAAGAGCAAGATAAATTTATCGCCTCACACAGATCTCAACTCACACATCGTAGCATCATAGAAATGAGCCCCGGCCAACATATTTTTTTCAGATTTGAGAAGGCTTATAACCATGTTCCCTGCGGAATCTTGTGAGAGGTACTGTAAGAATATGGGTTTCCTGGGGTCACGTCTATGAGCCAGTCAATTTCTGTACCTTTGGAGCCAGAGCTGTGTTTGCATCCTTAGTATTACTGCAGGTCAAACTCATTCAGGGTGGGTGTCGGGCTCTGACAAGGGTGCACCTTGTCCATGTTCCTGTTCATGGTCTTGATATCATGATATCAAGATGCAGTTGAGGTCTAGAGTATGTCTGATTTGGGGATGTAAGTGTGTGGCATCTCTTTTGTTCGCAGATGATGTCCTCCTTTTAGCCTCGTTGCACTGTGGCCTCCGATGCGCTTTACAATGGCTTGAATTTGAGTGTGATGCTGTTGGGATGGGGACCAGCACCTCCAAGCCTGAGGCCATGGTCCCCCAGAAAAAAAGATTACTTGTCCCCTTCAGATGAGGGGGGAGAGCAACTGTCCCAAGTAGAAACATTCAGATACTATGTGGGGTCTTATTACAAGTGAAAGTAAAAGAGATTTGTACTGTAGTGGCTGCAGTAATGCAAACATTGAATCGGACTGTGGTAGTGAAGAGGTATCTGAACTCAATTTATAGATCATTTTTTGTTTTTTGACCTGTGGTCACAAGCTTTAGGTAGTGACTGAAAGTTTGAGATTGCAAGCACAAGTGGCAGAAATGGTTTCTCTGCTGGGTGGTAGAGCTTACTCTCTGTGGTAGGATGAGGAGCTCTGCGATTCAAGAGGACCTCAGAATAGAGACATTGCGCCTTCACAATGAGAGGAGCCAGTTGAGGTGGTTTGGAAATCTGGTAATGATGCCCCCTGGGCGACTCCCTTCGGAGGTGTACCTGGCACGTCCAACTAGATGGAGACTCTGAAGCAGCTGGCCTGGCTATGCCAAGAGATCTCCCAGATTGGAGCTGAGGAAAAGAACGTCTCAGCTACTTTGGTTTCCCTGTTGCCACCGTGACACTGACTTGGCTCAAGCGCTATAATAAATTTGATAGATGGATGTAAGAGTTAAAATATTTAGGAGGGGGATGTAGTATTAATACTGCAAAAATGGTATTGCCTCATGGCACGTTCACACTGTCGTGAAGCGTACTGAAGGTTGCATATTGAAATGATAAAATTGACCAGAAAATCAATCTGACATCAAAGACACCTACAAGTAACAGATTTGTTTACTTTTTTTAATAAAGCTTAAAAAACAAAGCAAACTAAAAGAAAGAAACACTGTGATAGTGCAAATATGAGGGCCAAGTTAAGGCATGTCTTGCGTCAGGGTTATTGTTAAAGTCCTCCGTAGACATGTCACATTTTGTTAGCTTTTTTTAATAAGCTATTAAAGGTTCATAATGACTATGGCAAAGGAAATCTGTACAATACAATACAATCATACACATGATCCCTAATAATAATAATAATAATATAATCGAGATACACAGAGAGGAAGAGAGAAAGTAGGGAGTGAGGGAGAGAGAGTGGGAGAGAGATCCAGCTCCAACTATGTGCTCCTGCTAAGAATAGTACTATATGAAAATGAGAAAAAAGCACATTTACATGAAAGCTAATTTTAGTGCAGCCTTTATAAATAATAATACGTTTTAATCAAAATTGTTGATCAAAATGACAATTTACAGTAATTGACATTTAAGATTCCAGTTGAAAAGTGACAGTTGGTTTGACTACAAGGAAAAATTGTTTCATTTGAATGGTTGCCATGGAGATTATTTACCCTGCAGAGCTCAAGGGTGTTCAAGCAAAAAAGAATTATAAACTCACTCCACTAAGTAACAATCATGAGTGCTTGTACACAGACATGACCACACTTAAAGAGAGACATATCAAAACCAAAACCATGTGTGGAAGGCAGTCTTGTGTAAGACATATCCCTTCATTAAATGAAGAGGAATCTGTCATGGTAGCCAAACCACGACAGCCCCATTATGACTATTAATATATATATATATAACAATGGTATATTGTACTGATCCAAGGGAGTGAAGCCAGCTTCCACTCCTTTGAAGAAACATTTGTACACTCTTAGAAATAAAGGTACATAAGGGTACAAATTCTGTACAAGTACAAAACGGTACCTCTAAAGCACATGTGTCAAACTCAAGGCCCGCGGCATTTTATGTGGCCCGCGAGTGCTTAATTGGTCTTAAAATCTGTCTTAAAATAGGTCTATGCTGCTTTAAAGCGTGCATTGACCATAAACTACATTTCCCACAATGCATGGTGATTGTTACCCGCGAAGTGATGGCATCCCCCAACTAGATCGCAGGTGTATCCAGTGTTTAATTAATGCTACAAGTGAAATTGAGAATATCCACAAATGATCCCGAAATGTCCAGGAAGAGAAAGATTGCTGCAGATGGATGGCAGTTTCAAGAAAGATGGGAAGGCGAATACATGTTTGTGCTTCAAGGAGAAAAACCGGTATGTCTTTTGTGTTATGAGGCGGTGTCGGTCATCAAAGAGTACAATCAACGTCGCCACTTTGACACCAAACACGGAGCCAAGTATGCCAAAGTTAGCCTTCAAGAAAAACAACAAATTGTCAAAGAACTAAAAGGCAAACTGCGATCGCAGCAGAATGTGTTCACCAAAGCCACAACCAAAAACGATGCAGCAGTGAAAGCTAGCTTTATGGTGGCTGAAGAAATCGCCCGTGCTTCAAAGTTTTTTTCAGAGGGTGCGTTTTTGAAGCAGTGCATGCTGAAGGTGTGTGAGCAGGTGTGCCCCGACCAGATACAGACTTTTAAAATGTCAGTTTGTCAAGAAACACCATCGCGGACCGAGTCAAGGAGCTAGCAGCAAACCTGTCAACACAGCTGGCCGAAGAGTCACGCAGTTACACAGCTTTTTCATTAGCTGTTGATGAAAGCACAGACAACACGGATACGGCACAGCTATCCATTTTTATTAGAGGCGTGAAGTCGGACCTCTCTGTCACCGAGGAGCTCTTGGATGTAGCTGCCATGCATGGGACCACAACGGGACGGGACATTTATGATGCGGTGGAGAAGTCCGTAAGTAAAACTGGATTGCCCTGGGAAAAGTTGGTGGGATTAACTACAGATGGTGCACCTGCAATGTGTGGAGGAAAAGCGGGCTTGGTTGGACTAATGAAGGAGAAAATGCAAAAAAGTAACTGTCACACGCCTCTGATAACGTATCATTGCATTATCCATCAAGAAGCTTTGTGTGGAAAGGTGCTGGGGATGGATGATATAATGACCACGGTCATGAAAACAGTGAACTTCATTCGGGCGCGTGGCCTGGATCACCGCCAGTTCCAGCTGTTCTTGCAGGAGATGGGCTCGGAGTACAGAGATGTGCCGTACCATACAGAAGTGAGGTGGCTGAGTAGGAGCAAAATCCTCAAACGATTTTTTGAGCTTAGGGAAGATATTGCTCTTTTCATGCAGAGTAAAGGAAAACCCTTGTCCGAACTGTCAGATCCAAACTGGCTGTGTGATTTTGCTATGTTATGTGACATAACTGAGCATCTCGCCCAACTGAATCAGAAGCTGCAGGGACGCAAACAAGTCATCACGCAGATGTCCGACATGATCACATGTTTCCAGCGTAAACTTGACCTATGGAAGTGCCAAGTGGAACAGGACAATCTTGCCCACTTTTCTGTTTGTCAGAGCATCTCAGCCTCAGTTCCCGATGCTTTTTCATGTGCCCGGTTGGCTACCAAACTGAGCCGGTTAATGAATGAGTTTGATCGGCGCTTCTCCGACTTCAAAGCACAGCACTCGGGCTTTGCCATCTTTGCCAGTCCTTTCACCACCGACGTCAGCAGTGCACCCCATCACCTTCAGCTGGAGTTAATCGAGCTTCAAAGCGACAGTGGCCTGAGAGCAAAGTTCCAGGATGCTGCAATCGAGGACTTTTACCGTCTACTGCCCCCTGGTGTGATGCCACAGCTTCGACTTCATGCTGCCCGTGTTCTGTCTATGTTTGGGAGCACCTATCTGTGCGAACAGATGTTTTCAATAATGAATCTAAACAAAACTAAGCACAGATCACGCATCACTGATGACAACCTCCACGCTGTTTTACGGATTGCCACAGCACAAGAGCTAAAACCAGACATTGACACACTGGCCAAAGGAAAACGGTGTCAGACATCTGGCCAGAAAACACATAGGTAAGTATTTTTAAAAACCTAATTAAAATATGATAAAATGTATTTCAACCAAAAATAAGAATAGTTAAACTGAGTGCAATTTAGTGATTGTTCTTGCATTTTGTTTTGTGTTTGTTGTTTTCAGAACATGATCAATGGATGAGGATGGTGGAGGGGATGTGTTCAAGGACAGGCAGCATATCCTCATCATTTTCAACTCATAGTTGTGAACTGAGACAACCCTATTTTATTATTTTGAGTTTATTACATATACTGCTTTTTGTGTAGTAATGTATTTGTTGTTTACAGGTTTATGCAGACAAATGTTTACTCCTGCAAGGCTGTGTGCAGCCATTTGTTTTTGTAAAATGCTACATCTGTCACACATGTTCTTAGCAGCTCACTATAGTTGGTTGTACGTTATTCTGACCCTCTCGACTGTGACAATTTTTTTGAAGAAAGTTAATGTCTTAACTTGTGTTTTAATATTTTTCTTTGAATAGTTTGATCATTGATAAAGAGTAATGTGGGTTTCTTAACCTGACAAATTAAAAGGATTTATGTTATAGTAACAGAGCAACAAGCAAACACTTTTTTTTTACATCTATGCAAATGCATATGTAATATTTGTAACTTTAAGTAATAAATACAGAAAGTTATTTAACAATATATTACGGAGTAGTTACATTTATTTTACATTATATTTGGTGACATTTAGTTACATTTATACTGTCTTACAGTTACATCTGGCCCTTTGAGGGCAACCATTATGCTGATGTGGCCCTCGGTAAAAATGAGTTTGACACCCCTGCTCTAAAGGTACTAGTGGCAAGCGATTGTACCTTTCTAGGTACTGAATGGTACCTTTTTCTGGTAAAGGTACAGTTCTGTACCTTCAAGGGGTACCGCCACAGTGACAAGCGATTGCACCGTTCTAGGTATTGAATGGTACCTTTTTTTCTGAGAGTGTATCGCTGAAAAGTGAGGTAGAGAATGAGAAGGCTGCTGCAACTGACAGTGAAGAATCAGACACAGAGCTAGCTCTCCAACCCCACAGCCAGTCTGCCAGTCCCTTACCCTCCACCACACTCAGTCCTCACTTTAAACACGTCAGAGAGCCTGGCCCTGCAGGAACTGGAATTTTTGAATTCAGAGAGCACACCCTGTGCAGGCTGTCTGAAACCAGCTCCATTCAGCTCCTGAGAAATGATGTCACCCAGAAGAGGAGTGAAAGTCTCTTTGCCATTAAGGAGCTGAGAGGAGAGATGACTGAGCTGCAGCAAGACAACTAGGCCCAGAGATCTCATCTAGCCAAAATAAAGAAAGATGCATTGCTGAGGGAGAGGGCCTTCTCTAGACAGCTGCAAGGCCAGAGGGATCAGCTCTGGGAACACGCTGCACCCCCCTGCCCAATGCACACCTGCTCCACAGACACAGATACACACTGCTCTCCCCCAAAAACTCAGGCCTGGCACACAGCCTCTATCCGCCCAACTTGAGCACTCAGACACTACCACAGAGGAGAGTCACATACACTTGACAGGCAGCCCTGCTGTTCCCAACACACACCCCCACCCAGAGAACCAGGCTTCCTCTGAACCACCCCACACAACCTCCTTCCAGCAACAAGGCTGAGAAGAACCAGACACAAGTAGTCTTGCTCATGGACTCAAACAGAAAAGTCCTAGAAGCAAAGAGGCTGTTCCCAGGTCAAGAGGTCGAGGAAATCCTCTGCAGCAACACAGGAAGGGCCATGGAGCTGTTGAAGAGAGACAAACTGGGAAACCTTTCATGCTTCCTGCACACTGGCACTGTCGCAACAAATTTGATCCAGGTTGCAAAAATGATCCAGGTTACGTAATGACATTCTAAAACAGCTGTTATAGCCATTGTGACGTACTTAAATTTTCGTTACAGCGTACGTTGCTATGCCGACACTGCCAGCTTGATACATTCTGTGGCGATAAAGATTCTTAAGACAACTCTCTGGTTTCTCAGGTTTAATGGGTTATTTTCCAGCCTGAAATGCAATCGTATTAGTAAACGGCTACACGTCATCTAACTTGAAAGTACTTGGCTATCTCCATGGATATGAATTGTAAATGGATAAGGCAAAATAGATGCTGTGGTCACAATTGCCGTCATAGACGTCAGAAGGAAATGTCAATGACGCCCTCTTTGCAGTGGTTTTGGCAGGAACCTAGCTGTAAGAGCGGAATAAGCACCCCGAAGTGAAGCACAACACTGTCTACTGATTATAAATAATATCGCTGTGAGGTTGCTTTCCATAGAGGATTCCAACTGCATGCTCCCATATTACTGAAAATGCTATCACGGTGGCTAGCTATAAGTGCATATCAGCATATAAGTGCGTAATGCTGGCTAGCGGAGCAGCTAACTAATTGTTAAATAGCTTACACCACTATATCACCGAGGTTCAGAAAATGTAAGCCTGTGTTAGGTTAATTTTATTATGCAGATTCATATGGTGAAATAACAGAGATGGGACCACTGACTATTTACCGATAGGTCTACCCTTTCTATCGCAATCTACCTTAAATAATATTTAGATAACAGTGGCGATATCAAAGGTGCAATTGAGATAACAGTAGTCGGAGTGCTGTTTTACATCTTTTACCATGGACAATAGAGCTTCTGAAAGAAATTGTGATGATCCTTAACATTAATTTATGCCCACTACTTGGTTATGCAACTCCACCTCCAGGCACCAACTCACATGTCCTATTTCTCCATTTGTCTATCACCTTCCACATGCCTAGATTTAGGAGTAGTAGATGTAGAAGTATTGTTATGTTAATAAAATGTACTCAAATAGATATTACGTTAAGAGAATTCACTGAAGTAGAAGAAAAGCCCTCCGAAAATTACTTAACAAAAATGTTTCTGGTCAGAGAACCACCTGCAGTAAGTGAGTGCAAAGTCCTTATGTGTTAAATACACATTTTTATTTGGAATACTTTACCTGCCAAATTAAATATGTGGTATGTTCCATTGAAAAACAATAGTGGAGTATTGCTGAGTTGCAGAGGTGGAACATAACAAAGTACAAATGCTTTGTTACCGTACTTAAGTACAATTTTGACGTATCTGTACTTTACTCAAGTATTTCTTTCATACAATACTTTTGACTTTCATTCCACTACATTTCAAATCAAAAATCTATACTTTCCACTTCACTACTTTTTCAAAACAGTCTCGTTACTTGTGAATTGAGATCTTGAAAAAAAAAATCATTATCACAACCCTCAGCGCATGCTTTGAAGGCACCCTGATTGGTTGCTTGACATCAAGCGCATAGAAGTTGCAGCTGGGAGAGGTCAAATTACTGTCACAATGTTCCATAGCGGTAAGATTTGAAGAAAGACCACTGAACAACAAGACAGAAGAAGACGAGAAAATGGAAAATGATATGACCCAAACGATGATGTTTCTGAAGTGAATGTTTCCCCATCCATGGCCCTACTTAAGAGAATTATTTGAAATTGTAAGGTCAAAAAACAACTCTTGGCGAATGCGGTGTAGACTGTGCAAACCCAAACCCAACAAACTTATGGCTTTCAAGAATTTCCCTTCAAAGCTCAAAAAACACATTGTGGTGAGTAACTTTACATTAGCTTACTTTAGCTATATTCTTTATTTACCTAGCCAATTTGTATGAATAAACTGTGTGTAAAGTGTGTGTAAAGTGTTTAAGAAGCATTTAAGACTCATTAATCACAGTAAAGGCAGAATCTGCAATTGCTATGATAAAGTGAGCAATATTAACCTACTTGCAGGGGTAAGATAAGCCATTTGGTTTCTATACATATATTCTTTTGCACACCAAAACATAATCCCGCCTTACACACAGGGTCCCAGTTTCCCATATCATTTAGTTTACATTTGAATTAAATATTGGGTCTTAAAGGAGAAAATATAATCTCTTCTCAAAATCTTTACTGAAAATGTTTTTTTTCATCTCATGTTGTAGGCCTGGAGTACATCAAGAGCCATTTGGAGCGGCAGCCAATTGTGCATGCAGGTGACGACTCTGCCACCTCAGAGGAGGAAGGCTTCTTCTCCACCATGAAGCAGGACAATGGATGTCTTTCCCAGCAGTGTGCAAGTTGTGTCTGAGGCTTAACACACCTCTACCCGCCTCAACAGCGTGCAAGAGACTTTTCAGCACGGCAGGACTAAAATTTAGTCCCAAAAGAGCAAGACTAGATGTAAAGAACTTTGAGAACCAGCTTCTGTTGAAACTAAATAAGGTATTCTGGGGGTCACGTTAGAAAGGGGAATTTGGAACAACGATCCCTGTAAAGTCACAGGAAGAATGGAGCATGAACACCTTGTGTGTATGTGTTGTCTGAAAATAAAGGCTACTATGACTTAACCTGTAATTTTCCTTTTATTTATTGAAAAATAAACCTTTCAAGTACAGCAGACCAACATGCAGTACTGTAGCAGGTGTCAGAGCTGTATGTGCAGGAAAACCTTGTTATTGCTTATGTGCAGTTTAAGCTCCTGTTTTTGAAGGGTTTAATCAGATTCAGTGACAGTAAACACCTATATTCCCTGCCGAAAAGTGTCTATATTTGAAATGCCTCATCTGGGGTGATTACTTTTACTTTTGTACTTTAAGTACATTTAAAAGCATGTACTTTTAAACTTTTACTTAAGTATGAATTTCAAAATGGTACTTTAGCTTTTACCAGAGTAGTTTTTTACGTGGGTATTTGTAATTTTACTTAAGTAAGGGATTTGTGTACTTCTTCCACCTCTGCTGAGTTGTCTTAGAATATTTGTTGCCACAGAATGTATCAAGCTGGCAGCGTCAGCATAGCAACGGACACAGTAACAAAACTTTAAGTACTTCACAATGGCTATAACAGCTGTTTAGAATGTCATTACATCACCTGGATCATTTTTGTAGCCCGGATCAAATTTGTTGTGACAGCACCAATGACCTGTGCAGCATGCACCACAGAACTGCCAGAGCTGCCCAGAACAGATATACCTCCCCATATCCTCCAGGAGATAAACTCAAATATTGAGCCAGATGTGCACCCGGCACACCACTCTACCATCCGCTCCTGGCATCTCTATAATGAACTCCATTTAAACCAGGGAGGTAAAATTTTTGCCAAAACGTTAAAAGTTCCAGCCCTGGGACGCAACCTAATAGCCCTGCCTTACATATCTGCCCACAGGGGACGCCATAAAATGCAGCCACACACCCCAAGCTGCACCAAGACCACACCATTCTGCTGGTCCTCCTGGGGATCTCATTTAGCACATCACAAATGTCTAACAAGGAACAACACACATGGTTAAAAATAAGTAAAATTATTGGAATCTGTGACAAAAACATATATTGGTGTGCAGCATATACTCCTCCATCAGAGTCTCCCTACTTCAGCAAGTTCTTCAAACCCTTCACAAAGAAATTGTCAATTTCCCGGCCCAGGGAACTGTGATGATCTTTGGAGACTTTAAGGCCCACACAGGCATAGAAAATGACTACATAGATTTGAAAGAAAATAACCATGTGTTTGAGCAGGTCTGTGTTTAGTGGACTCCTTAGGGCAGTTCACATATACTTTAGCCCTTATGAGTAGTGTAGTTGATTATGCAATCACTGACATTGACTCCTCCTCTATCAGTGCATTTACCATCAGGCAGCAAACTCCCTTCTCAGATCACAATGAAATAAATTTGTTCCTAAAAAAAAAACTGTACACGTGAAAAAAAAACTGAAAAACAGCCCAGTAAGCTGTACAATCCCAACCAACCGTACAGATGGGCTCCAGACAGCAAAGATAAATATATATAAAGCAATCAGTTCAAATGAGTTAACTAACACTATCAACATTTTGAATAATACACATTAATCTAGCATTCCAATGAAGGAATGAATCTAGCAGTTAATGACATTAATTATATATTCCACAAAGCAGCAATTGATACCAGCCTTCAAAAAACAAGACAAAATGTGAAACAAAAACGTACTGAAAAATGGTTTGATTTAGAATGCAAAAATATCATAAAACAATTGAGACAATTATCAAACCAAAAACATAAACAGCAGCAGCATAAGCAAGATTTACCTCAAGTATTATGAAAATCTTAAACAATACATACTGAAAATAAAGAAACAAAACTATGTTGATAAACAACTAATCGAAACAATCAAAAATCAATCAATCAAAATCAGTTCTGGGATGTGTGGAATAACTTGAGCAGAACAGCACCACAATAAAAAAGCTTGTGGTCCTGACAGCATCAGAAATGAGCTGCTAAACCACAGCATTACTGAGCTGCAGAAGGCTGTGCTGAATTCATTTCTGACATCTGGAACCAGGGGCTTAAAACACCTAATAATGCATGTAGGGCAGAATTAGGCCAGTTTCCATTGGTTATAAATATACAAAAAAGAGCTCTAAAATTCTGGATGCACCTTAAATCAAGTCCCAATCACACACTACAATCTAAAGCCTTATAATCCCAAACTGAACCCTGAAAAGCATCCCCTCAGTCAGCAGGTACTGAAGCTTACAAATTATGTAACCCAAACCAACCTGCACCATGCTCAGACGAGTGCTGCAAACCAGCCACAGTGTATCAGTCACAATCAAAAACTCATGATTACAAAAACTCATGGCTAAGAACGAATATGTGGTCACTGTAAGACATAAGAGGTTGAGACAGAGATGCACTTCCTCCTAAACTGTACAAAATACACAAATGTAAGTCTTTTTCCACCAATTTTCAATAATTATAAGGAACTTACATTCCTTATCAAAGTACGACAAATGGGCAGTCCTATTAGGAGAAGGACCAATAGCTCCAATTGCGGCTCAATATATTTCAGCTCGCCATAACACTGAGTGACCATCCTAACATCCATCCATCCATCCATCAATTATCTATACCCACTTATCCTGATCAGGGTTGCGGGGGGTGCTGGAGCCTATCCCAGTGTGCATTGTGCAAGAGGCAGGAATACACCCTGGCTAGGCCACCAATCTATCGCACACACAACATTTGCTCACACACTCATACCTATGGGCAGTTTAGAGTCTCCAATTAGCCTACCTGCATATCTTTGGACTATGGGAAACCCTTGCAGACACAGGGAGAACATGCAAACTCCACACAGAAAGCCCCAAGCCGAGATTCGAACCCACGACCTTCTTCCTGTAAGTCGACAGTGCTGCTACCCACTGCCCCACCATCCTAACAGACACAGGAAATTGTTTTATTTTTAAATGCTTGTGTTGATTTAACAATAATATTGTTGTTATCGTTGTTTTCAGAATGTAAACTGTTATTAGTCTTTCAATTTACACATGTATTTCAATATATTTCTGATGCTTTGACAATATTTACATAGTGGGCTCAAGAATTATTGGCACCCTTAATAAAAATGAAGAAAAAAGGCTGCATATAATAAATGACACAGATAATAATCTATATGTTCAAACATATGGGAAACTATATACTTTTATTTCAATACATTTACTCTCATGCTTCAATGTTTTTTTATTAAGTAATCTAATTTCTTCTGAAAACCATAGGTGCCATAATTATTGGCACCCCTAACAATTATTGTAAGTAAAATCAAACAAAATGAAATTGGCAATACAATTTTACTTAATTTAGTTCATCTCAGTCTAAAAGAACTATATTGTGTCATTCCATCACTTCCTGTTTCACTAGAGAATAAAAATGAGGTAACAACCATACAAAATCCCCCCATCATCCATCAGCATGGGAAAAGCCAAATAACTGTCAATTCAGAAGAGACCGATGGTAATTTACCATATAGTGTACAAAAAAAGACATAAACGGTTAAACATACCACTTAGCACTGTAAGGGCAATAATAAAAAGGAGTAAAACATATGGAATGGTTGCAAATTTGCCAGGAAAAGGAAGCAAGTGCATGTTGTCCCCACAGATGGTGAGGAAGATGGTGAGGGAGGCCATTAATAACCCAATGATCACAGTTTAAGAATTGGTTTGCTTCTAGCGGTCAAAATGTCTAAAAAAAATAAATAAAATGGCACCTCCATACCAACTAACTTTTTGGAAGGGTGGCACGAAGACGGCCCTTACTGAGCACAATAAACAAAACCAAGAATCTGGAGCTTGCCAAACCTCATTGGAATTATGACTGGAAGAGAGTGCTATTGTCAGATGAGGCCAAAATTGAACGTTGCGCAAGCGCAAACCCAATATCAATGATTCTGAGAAGATATCAATGATTCTGAGAGTTCTACATGGAGCAATGGTCAAAAAATCCCTCAAAATGTGTTCTCTAACCATATCACAAATTATAGGAAAAGACTCATGGCTGTCATCTTTGCCAGGGGTGTTTTCACAAAGTATTAAACCAGGGGTGCCAATAATTGTGGAACCTGTTTTTTTATTTATTTTATAGTTTAGCATTTTTTTAAAGCATTTTTGTACATCTTTGTCAAGGGTGGCAATAATCCTGGAGCCCACTGTATGTATTTCCTGCCAATAAAAGCAACTTGAATTTGTGTGTGTGAGAGAGAGAGAGAAAGAGAGAGAGAGACTGCAAGGCATAAATCCTTCATCTGCGGTGTACTATCTTTGTCAGCTTTCCAGGCACTACTGCTGTTTAATACATGAGATGTTATACCTACCGGAATACTGATCCACTATTTATTTCTTTCTTACCTGTTTTAGAGCTGTTTTGAATTTATTCATTCATTCATTTTTGGGGTAGACACAATCACTGTTGTCTCTGAGCAGAAATTAAAGTTTTTATGAAGAAGGAGTAGAACACATTTAAAAATAATCAAGCACTCCACTTTTTCTGGTTTTATGAATAGATGATAATTACATTTCAGAAGATAATTAAAAATAAATGAATTATGGTTTATTAATGGCCTGGCAGACTCCTGCTCAGCATGTCTATATTTAATATGCAGCAGCATGTGTCTGTGAGGCTTTGTGTGAATGTGTGCATGCATGTCAGTCAGAGTGTGGGGATATGTGTATGTGGGTACCATTTTATTTGATGGTCTGTTTATAATGCATTTATACTTCATAAGTTTATAATATTCCACAAACAGTCATACATGGTTATAAGGAACTTTTTCAGTTTTAACGACAATGTTTTATTATAGCACTTGTATTTGTAACTGTATCATTTCATAACCATTATTCATTTACTCATTTTTCACTTATATTATACTTTAAGTCACTGCCATGAAGCACATATTGCTAAGGACCTCAAAATGGAAACTCTAAAGATATGTAGGATAGGTACTGTAGTGTTTAGATTTTGGCCTTACGCTGGATTCACACAAGATCAGACAATGCGGCACCTTGCCACAGGGTTATGTGGAGGTATGGGCGTGTCACTACATGGCTCACACAAATGGGCCATTTTGTGAACTTTAATCCCCCCCCCCCCCAATTTCCAACTCAAACAAATAGACACAAACAGAAACCAAAGCAAGCTTCTTGCTACCGTTATTTTGCAACGTAGACTGCAAGCCTGATGCAGATGTCGAAGCTGGGTACACGAAATAAACCAAGCGAGGACACAACTGGGAGAGTATCATCGTTTGGTCCATGAACTCCATAGTGCTAGGTACAATAACCTAGCATGCAAGAACTGCTAAATAGCTAATCTTTTTTATACAGCTTAATTCCGACATTCAGAATTGATATTTAGCTAGTAACTATTGTTTCGGTACTCGTCCCATTACCCGGCACTGTCAAATAACGATAACGGTCATAAAATCTAATTTTAGGAAATGAATCGCGTCATAAATTCATCTGACAGTTGCTTGGTAAACAGCGGAATGCTACATGGTAATTTAAACAACTTACGTGATTGGCCACCGCAGTGTGACTCGGGTTGCGTTACGGCAAACGTTGATTCTGGTTCTACTTTCTTGCCGCAAGCTGCTGCGTTTTTTTCTGTATCTCATGCGGTCCCCACTCCCACAGCCTAAACGCACGACCCCTATTCAAATGAATGGGAAGACTGCCGTTTTTTCCGCATTGCCTGATCTGGTGTGAATCCAGCCTTAAGCCCTATTCACACAGGACTAGTATTACCTGGGGACCTCATGTGATTTAGAAATTACCCCCCCACGTCTGTGTTTCGTGCGGCGCATTCGCACAGGATAAGCGAAGTCTGTATTTTACTCGAATTTACTGACATTATCCCCCCGGATATGATTGAAAATGTCAAGGCTCTGCCCTGCGTAACAGTGAAATATGACTCCAAATCATAGAGATGCCGATTCGCACAGGACAAATATTATCACATGACCTCTGTGTTTGGCAAAATATGGTAGGTAATTTGCGGTGGAATTTTTACTTTACAAATTACGGACATTGCAGATTCGCAAGGGATTAAGATCACAGACGACCTCCGCAATTATTACAAGTTACTAGAGGTCCCCAGGTAATACTAGTCCCGTTCGAATAGGGCTTTAGAGAGGGAAACAGTGAATAAGAATGTGGCCTGGCCTCCCCGTCACAAGCATCAAAGTAAATGTGATTGGGGCAATTTAAAATCCACTGATACTCTAATCTAGGCAGGTAATCTATGGGTCTCACCTTTTCTGAAGAGACAAAGCAGATGACACAGGACACCATACCGGGGGTCAGAGACACTGCATGCCTACATGCCTAAGGCTGCATTCAGACCAGATCAGGCAATGGGGGAAAAATGGCAGTCCTCCCATTCATTTAAATGGGGGTAGTGCACTTAGGCTGCAGGAGTCGGGACCGCATAGGGTGCAGAAAGAAAACCGCAGCGGCCAAGCGGGAAGAAGTAGAACAAGAATAAACTTTTGCTGTAACGCAACCCGACGTCACGCTGCGGTGGCCAATCACCATGTAGCATTCCGCTGTTTACCAAGCAACTGTGAAGATAAGGAAGAGAGACTGAAATATAGCTGAAACCGGGCGCTATCCAGGCGGAGATTATGGACCAAACGATGATACTCTCCCAGTTGTGTCCTCGCCTGGTTTATTTCGTGTACCCAGCTTTGACATCTGCGTCTGGCTTGCATTGTGCCGCATTGCCTGATCTGGTCTGTATACAGCCTAACATTTCCCATTACCTTAAGTTTGAATTCAATCTTTAGGTAGGCCAGTCCTTGCACTGACAACCGGCATGCATAATTGGTGGGGGAGGCACAGAAAAGGCTTTCTCAAGGTAAATGGCACTTCGGTGAAATGAGACCCTGTTTTGTTGCATCATATGGGATTGTGTCCTTTGTCCTTCCCTTTGGTGAGAGAAAGGACATCCCTGCCTCCTGTGATCTCTTGAGATTACATTTATCCACGACCTGTCTCCCATTCTTATCCTGACATTGAAAGATGTTAAATGGGTATATGTGATGTGACAGCTGCATTTTAATGTATCTATCTTAACCCTTGTGTGTGTGATGTTAGTTGGTTCATCAGTTTAAACACTAGCTGCCTTAAATTGCAGTACAGGTTAGAAGAACTGGTCTCAGATCCATTAAAACTTTTGTGCTCTTCCTCATGGTTTCCAAAATCATAGGATCAGCCTTATCCCCAATTACATTATATGTTGTTTAAACTTGAAGTAGTCTGACTTAATCTGGTATGGTTTTCCAAGATAGAGTAGTCTGATGACTGAATGGGTCCCATCCCTTACCTAGTATGTACGTATATTAGTATGTACATTATTATATATAATGTAGAGATACTTGTGCAAATTTTTACCTGGTTTAAGCTTATAACACAAAGTACTTCTGGATGTGTAAGTCTTTGTTTTCTTATCATAGTCTTTTTAGTGGGTCTCCCCTATCCTCATTGATCTCTATTCATAATCGTGTTAGATGGTTCTCACAGTACTGCTCAGGCAGTGGCTCCTAGTTCTGGTGTTAATCCTTATTCTATAGGGTGATAACACAGCCAGGTCATCTGCATAAGGCAGGAGCTTCATGTGTTTGTCCTGCAAAGAAAGACAAGGAGCAACAGCCAAGACCCAAGTCATGATTAGTTTTGAATGCAAACAATAATGCTGGCAGGTACCACAGCAGAAAAAGATTTATATTTGCCTTTTTACCTCACTATCTTTGCCAAATTTCAGACTCAACTCAACTCAGTTTCAACTCAAACAATCAGGAACATACAGCTGGAGAGCACAACTCTCTCCGCCCCCCCCCCTATGTTTTCTCTCTCTCTCTGTCTGTCTGTCTGTATATATATATATATATATATATATATATATTGCCAGCAGCCATACCACCACGCACTCTGCCGACTGTTAGTACTTGGATGGGAGACCACCAGGGAATACTGAGTAGCTGCTGGAAGTGGTGCTGGTGGGCCAGCAGAGGGCAGTCTTCCCTCTGATCAAATAAACCCCAATGCCCCAGTGCAGTGACGGGGACACTGTGCTGTAGGAGATGCCGTCTTTCAGATGAGATGTTAAACCGAGGTCCTGACTCACTGTGGTTATTATTGACACTATGACACTATTCGCAAAGAGTAGGGGGTTCCCCGGTGTTCTGGCTAAAACCCCAGATCTGGCTCTCGCAAAAACTTGCCACCTAATCATCCCCTGATTTAATTAGCAAAAAAGTGTTCTCTCCCTCCAGTGGAGCTGCTCAGTAGCCAACAGGATTGTGGTTGTACTGGGCAGCTCCCAGGTGTGAATGTGTATGAGTGTGAAGCAGGGCGTTCCTGCAAAAGAGCATCCATCCTCAGTGAACCTACCCTGGGTAAATAAAGGTTAAATAAAAAAATATTTTTTTTTATTTTTTCTCTCTCGCTGTATCTCTCTCTTATTCTTTCTTGCATTCTCACTTGCTGATAAATTTTTCATTTTATTTTGTATCAGCTCTCATCATCCACCAGCAATGCATGTCTGAGCAGGAGAAACGTGGAACAGCAGCAGAGGCTTTGCAACTGAGACTGGCCCCTTTGGGGAATCTGTATCCAGGCAGGTCTGAGTGTTTCCCTGGAAACACTGTAGTTTCCAAACCCCTGGTTCCCTCCAGGATACAGCCTCACACACAGTCATGCACAGCTTGCGAACATTCACAGTAACCGCTCTGTGAAGAGTGAACGCATCAATGGAAACATTGTGTGATGGCTGGATGCAGGTCAGGAGGCTCTGGGTAATACCATCTTGCAGTTGGAATGAGGAACCATGGAGCAAAAGCTGGAGGGGTGAAAATGAGTAGGGGATGATGAGGTCAATACCAGAAAGACAAAATTCTGATTTCTACAGCAGAAGTTGCAGCAGTCACAGGGGTTACTGGTGTTACTGACAAAACATACTTAAAACAAACACAACTGCAACTGTTCATGAATTATGTCATCTCAATGTACTTCCTGTATGGAGATGGGGTTTAGGCAGTATAGTTCAATATTTGGGCAAAAAGCACCAATTCATTGAAATTTACCAGGTGACAGGTGAACAACTTGAAATATTCTTCCACCAGAAAAAACCAGTAGCTTCAAATTGTTTAATCAACCAGGTACAAAAGCAAAACTTTACAATTTGATTTATTTTTATTTCAACTAAGTAGCATATATGAAAGCATTATTTTCTTAATTTAAGTGGTCAGTAAATAGATTTTTAACAGGATCACAAGAGGAAGCAGACAGACACTTGGTTGACCAAAAAAAGGTTAATGATAAAAGTCACTCAGCAGAGAGTCAGTCCTGTGGTCAGGGAGCCAGAGGCCCCAAAGTTCCAGTACATAGTTAAACATTGTTGTACTTGTATAACATACTGAAAAGAGCTAAATGGTGTAGACAAAATCAGATACATCACATTTTCATTACTGTATTCTGGGAAGGCTGAGAGTAAGCTTTGGATCGCCAATGTAGCTAGCCAAATCTGGTAACAAAATATGTAGCTCGCTAGCCATCATCTAGTTTTTATATTTAACTAGTTATTGATATTTTTGCTATTTGTTCTTGATAAAGTTGGTTACATCTACAATGAAACCTGTCTTGGTGGTCACCTTTGTATGGTGGCCATCTGCACATGATGGCCACCTTTTGGTACTCCCTTTCACTTTTCTCTAGGTGCGTTCCAACCGCTTATTTTTTACCTTCTTGCTTCCGGTCAAACAGGTCAAAGAATATGTGAAGTTGATGTTTGGACTCACACGTTGTCAATGTGGGTCATGGTGACGGAGAAATCGAGGAACCGTGTATTAGGCAATTGAAATGTCCTTGCTCTTTCAATCGTTAGTTTGAAGCCACATGGCAGATGGGGATAGGTGGATCTACAGGTTGATCATTATATTTCACACGTTCCAGAAAAATACTTCTGTGAAGGATGCACTTGTGTTTCCTTGCTAAAGAATTCATTGGGAGCCTCCTAACTCCTAACCCCTTGAAGGAGCATTTAACAGGTTGGAATGTCCTTAAAGATGGCGCACCTCCATCAATTCCTGAGTCAGTCAAGGACCATGGAGACAAACGACGAATATAATAAGAAAATTGGAATGCATGGGAGGAAACCGTAGGGCATGCATACTCCACACAGAAAAACCCTTGATCAAAGGACCTCTGCTGTGAGGCAACAGGGCCACCCACTGTACCACGACCCCACATCCTGAACCTCGACCATACCTGACTACACACTTCACCCAGCTGCTTGTCCTCCCATCTTGATTACTTCAACTCTCTCCTTGCAAGCCTGCCAGCTTGTGCCACACATCCACTACAGATGATTCAAAATGCTGCTGCCTGTCTCATCTTCAACCTTCCCAAGTTCTCCCACGTCATTTCACTGGTTACCGGTCACTGCCAGGATCAGGTTCAAAGTCCTGACCCTCGCTTACACTGCAGCCAACAGGACAGCCCCTGTCTACTTACAGGACATGATTCAATTCTATATGCCTGCTCGACCACTCCGCTCTGCAGCAGCAGGGCGCCTTGCACCCCCTTCCATCTGGATAAAGGGTTGTCACTCATCCCTATCACAGAGCTTCTCTACCCTAGCTCTCCAGTGGTGGAACAAACTCCCTGTCCCTCTTCATCCCTCTACCCATTTTCTGCCATAGTCTGAAGATGCGTCTTTTTAGAATTTACCTGGCTGCCACCACTTTGCAAATCATTTCAATTAAATTCCCCTCTTTCATGCCACTTATGTTACATGTACCTCCATTCCAGGACTTATTGTAATTTGTATTATCGTCCAAATGTTGTAGCTTGTACTTCCCTCTAGTTAGTCTTAGCATAGGTTAGGTCAGAATAATGTTCACTGTGTGAACTAGACTGTGTTCTTGGCTATGAATAACTGTACGAAATGAGTATTTTACCTTATTGAACCTGTGCTTTGTAGTTTGTAACAATTTGTAATCCTCAGATCTGGGACACACGTGGGTTTTATTGTGCGCTGCTTACATGAATGTTGGTACACAAACAAAACAAAACACATGGTAAAGAACGGGATTAAACGGCACGTCGCTCCAACATGTGTCTCTCATTCCAGCGCCCCGGTCTCACTACAAGCAGGCCGCAATAGCCGTTGTCTTATCAACCTGGGCATGCACCTGCCCACCGCCCAAGTGGTACCCCAGATACCGTACCTCCCTCCGTCCAACTGCAACGTAAACCCCGCACACTTCAGAGACCCAAAGACCGCCCCCACATGCTCCACGTGCCGCTCCCAGTTGTCACTATCGATGATTACATCATCCAAGTAGGCTGCTGCATATGGAGAGTGGGGCCGCAGCACCCGGTCCATGAGGCACTGGAAAGTAGCGGGGGCCGGGAACAGCCCGAAAGGAAGGCTGACAAACTGAATTTCATTTTTAGTAGTGCTTGGACCTTCCTCCCAGCTTTCCTTAATCCAACACACCACGTGGCCACCTACCAAAAAGTAATTCAAAGGGAGAAAATCCCATGGAGGCCTGGGGAACCTCACGCACTGCAAACAATAATGGGTTCAGCCAGTTATCCCAATTACGACAATCTTTGTGCACAAACTTGCCAATCATTGTTTTTAAGGTTTTATTAAGTCTTTTTACCAAACCGTCAGTTTGGGGATGGTAGACCGATGTTCTGATTGACTCTATTTCCAATAATTTGTGCAGTTTGCGTAATGTGTGTGACATGAACAAAGTGCCTTGATTAGGGCTGTGGGGATGTGACAATTACCACAATACCGTGGTCATGCGATGCCTAACGCGGGGTTGAGCTCAGCACCGTCATCACCACAAATTTGGTTTTTTTTGTATTTCTTTTTTTTTTGCTGGTGAAAGTTACAGGAGTGCATATGGTGATATGCAATGTAAGCTTATCATATTGTAAACACCTCACAGCTAGACCAATGAGGGTTTGTAGCTGGAGGGGAAGGTATCGCGTGTTCTCCCTTGGCTGGTGTGATTCAAAACCAAGATGTTAGTTATTTTTCCTCTGTTCGTAAGAACAGGGCACAATTATAATTGAGAATGCACTGGTTCCGTTGCCACGGGTTAGATATGAAGGCGCTGCTTCATATCCCGCTTAAAGCTGGCCTGAAACGGATCAGTAGCATTCTGGTTACTCTCCGTTCGTAAACGGGGCTATGCTGTCATCAGAGATATATCCGATCTGTCGCCGGACTGTCAATATTCCAATGGGAGCATCAGAATATTCACAAATGCGCGGAACAACATAACAGATATATCCGTGACCACAGCAAGAAAGCGTAACAGTTACTATGTTTTACTCTCGCGTTAATCTGACTCCATTTTACATGATAATTTAAAATTTGGGTTTAACTACACGTGGAACTTGGGAGTGGTTACACTCGACTCTATCTTGTGCCATCATTCCTCAATATATGCTCCCGGGTTTAGCATTATTGTTAAATCTCAGTTCGGCGAGGAATCCAGAGGGTAGGAGGCTGACCACCATAATACATGCCTTCCATGCCTGGCTTACATGGATAGTGCATCGACAGTTATGAGCCCAGGACGGTGCGTATCTATCGGGCTCCTTAAGGCGAATTTGACAAGAACCGGCATACTACGCCCATGGGTTCTCTTAAGCCAAAACACCAGAACCAATACCACCAATCCCTTAACAGGCAGATCGTGGTCACCTATCTAACTTGAAGACCCCACTAAAGACGTTTACTGTACTAGACCCCTGATCAGTAGGTCCTAGTCATAATTGCCCCCCTGAGTATTTAAACGGAATTTCGGCTGAAAAGAAGATAAAATGGATTAGAGTCATGAAGACCACGCAAGTTAAAAATAAGAATTTATTGAACAGGCAGGTAGGTTATTATCTTCAATTCCAAAATCAATTATAAGGGTTAAAAACAGAAATACAGAGTAAAAGAGTTCTTACCCAGCCTGTTTAGCTACACACACAGTTTGAGCACAGAGCACGTGCAACGTGGGGAAGTCATTTACGATCTTCCTGGTCTATCTCTACACAGAACACATAGTATGTGCACTGTGGGAAGTCGATTACGATCTTCCTTGTCTGTCTACACACAGCGCACAGAGTATGTGCACTGTGGGAAGTCGATTACGATCTTCCTTGTGCCTCTACACACACAACGCAGCGTCTGAGTAGTGTGGGAAGTCGATTACGATCTCCCTCGATTGCTTTGTCTCCCTTCCTTTTAAGCCAAATCCCGCGTTTGGTCTAGGCATTACCATAAATTAACCTGGCCGAATCATAAATCTCGAATTCCGGCCCCCACCATTTGGAGGCGGTTGTTAAAACAATTGGTGGGGAAATGGGGAAAAGGAGATGATTACCAGAGAGGACATTCCATTGTGTTAGTTTTTTCCTGAGTTATTGAAACTATGTTTTATTAAATTCTATTTGGTATGAAACATATTTCATTCAATTGCTATAATTTTCCTGAATATGTCCATACTAAACATGTCAAGTGGATGTAATATTATGGTGCAGTTGTCATGAAAATACCCTTTTGTTTAACCATTGTACATGCAATCCATGTTATTATTACATAATGCATAATACAATAATACAATGAAAACATGTGCATGGTTTGTACGGTTTTCTGGGGTTTGTAAATAGGATAAACAGATGATTTAAAGTCCAGATCCAGAAAAGAAATAAAAAGTCTAATGGCAGAGGGGCCCACTGCGCAGTTACGCCACCATGTGGCCGGTCATTTCACCCTTTATGACCCCAAAACACCCACACCCACAACCACAGACAAAAGCCGCGTTTCCACCAAAATTACCCGGAACTTTCAGTCCCAGGAACTACGTTACCAGGAACTAAAAGGTTCCTTCAGCCAATGGTTGTCTGCGTTTCCACCGGGGTCTAAAGTACCGCGAAGATTAGGCAAATTAGCCCACTGACGTTGTCGTCGGTCCATCTGTCATATGATTTCTTCTGTAACCCCATACTACCACCGAAGTAGCCTACATTGTTTTCTAATAACCGGGACAGCCCGGAGGGGTTTATTCCACTTATATACAACGGGTTACCAACAATGACTATATATGGTTACTTTTGTATTTATTGATTTTCATATATCCTCTCAAACACATTCATTAACAGCAGAAAACATGCACACGTTGTAAACAATTTGCTGTTTTATTACTTTCTCGTCGTCAATTCCATATAGGCTAATCGCAAAATGACAAGAATAGAACGAAAACTCGGACTTGCGTGAAAATGTAAATTAGTAGTGGTACAGCCACCGTTTGCTTTCCTTCGAAGTTACTGCTAGCCGAGCAGCGAAGTGTGCCCTCCAGATGCGAACCATGCACCATAAATGAGTCCATAGTCTTCCTGGTCTTTTCGTGGAATTGAAAAATGGCAGTAAAATTGAGTAAAATTACGGCAGTCTGAAAAAGCTAAAGGGAAGATGTTGACAGGCTATAACCAAAAGTAGGCTACTGCGCCGCATAACATACAAGTTTGATTTGAAGTTATTATGAAAATAAATTGGTTTGCCGCTGCATATTTTCAAACATGGCGGGTAATGGCGGAAAATAAATACAACACAAATGCTACGAGTACTCGACCAATCAGAAATGTTCAGCGCTGCAAGCTCCACCCAAAAGGTTCCTGTACTTTCGGAAAGTACTACCCCCCGAGCAGGACCGTTTTGGGGGGTAAAACAAAGCCCCCAGAACTAAATTTAGACCCTAGTTCCTGCGGTGGAAACGCACTGAGTTCCTCAAAAGGTTCCTAGTTCCGGGGTATAGTTCCTGCGGTGGAAACGCGGCTAAAGAGACTAGTTCCCCTTATCTTAGTTGTATCCAGGTGGTAACATTCCAGAGAGCCAACGACTTGCTCACACAACCATAAACAACCAGTTCAGTTCCTCTTATCTCAATCTTGTCCAGAGGGTAACAGTCCAGAGAGCCAAATGGCCTGCTCGTCCCGAGGAAATCCGAGTAGCTTATTGTTTTACCACAAGGCTCTCGGGTCCTTTGAAGTACAGGCTGCGCCCCAGCATGCCGGCTCGTTCAAATGCCAGCCTTTTCTGGGTCCCAGTTTAATTTCCCTCTTACAATATAAACACAATAATCATTGTTTAGTTATCATCATTGACTGTCCTCCATTCTATGTTCAAGGGCTTCTGGAGAAACAGAGCTTTTCAGTTGCTTGTCACTTCAGTTTCAATTGAATATATAGGCTACACACACAATACGTAAGGAATAAACCACGATGGGCTGTCCCGTTATTGGAAAATAATGTACGGCAGGGGTGTTGATGCGGCCGAGGCGAAGACATTTTTATTAAACCCGTGGGGTTTAAAGATGTAGACGTTAGTGCAGCGCGCTGGCTGCCGTGTGACGAGGGTATGATGCAAGCGAGCCTTTGAGCAGGTGAGAGAGGCAGGTGCGCTGTTCTGGTCCCAGTCCCACGCTGGGAAGCAGAGAGCATCCAGCAGGGAGTGAGGCGGACCTGCTGGTGGCGGGCAGCCTGGAGGGGTTTATTCCACTTATACAATGGGTTAGCAACAATGACTATATATGGTTACTTTTATATTTATTGATTTTTATCGACCACAAAATCACCTGAAAGTGAAATATTCTTCCGCAGCTGTTTGGGCACATTACTTTACCGTTGTCAAGCAAAACTGTGGTTGGTAGTTCTATTTGCACCGTTGTTAAGCAAAAACCTCTGGTCTTTAATTCTATGAAACCAACGATTATATCAAGAAAAAATAAGTTCCTTCTTGTTTTATGCCATACAATTAGCACCCATTTTGGTAATTTTTGCCATTACATTATTTAAGAAAACTACATGAAATCATAACTCAATCAAATCAATCTCCCTAGCACTGTCTTGCTTTTTAAAATGTTGCAGTCTCGCAGTGTCGACATTGTGTTTTTCCAAGACACTCTGAAACTGGGTTTGAATGCCAGTTAGCTTTATGATAAGCTCGCCGTCACTTGTCACCTAGTCTATATTAAAATTCTGGGTTTTAGGTCAGAATGGTCTCACAGCATGCTTGTTATCCCGGCTAGCTAGCTAGCTAACTATTGAATTGTATTCAAAACAACGGTTACTACAAACGGAATCGTTCACAAAGATACGGATGAAAATGCGTCCCTTAGCCATGAGTTAAATACGGAACGCCTATTCTACTGTCCAAATAAGGGACGATTCCGTATTTTTAAGGATGGTTGGCATCCCTAAATGAAGCCAGTAACTAGAACCGTGATTCAACGTTGCCATCTATTGCGAAATTGGACATTGAAAAGGGGAGGGGATGTAACAACAATTCAAAATCGAAAGAATAATGTTGCTGTTTTAACTGCTTTAGAATCCTGGATTTTGTAGTGCATTGATTTTAGAACTTAAAAGGCCGAGGTGTCTCTTTACGCAAGAGGTAGTTTTTCCCACTTTTCTCGAATACCATTGGTTCAAAACACATCAATCAAAGTGTAGATTGTAGAATGGGCATTTCCCTGGAGAATGAGACATGCTTGTCTGGCTCCTAACAACAGATGAATGGTCCCTGATGTGCGCCAAGTGTACGGAACATAGTTAGTCTACTTAATTAATTTTATTTTTGGCGGTAAACCGCCGAACCGCAGGGATACGTTGCTTTTTCACCACGGTAAGAAAAAGCCGTCACAGCCTCAGTTAGAATCTCTTCCGGGATCCCAACCCAGGAGATAATTTGAAACAATATTTGTGCAACACTCAATACTACACAGTGGCACTGCTTCTGGGTATCGCGTTGCGTAGTCCACTAAAACTAACACAAAGTGATGCCCGTGTGCACTTTCGCCTAATAGCCCGATGAGGTCCATCCCCAACCGTTCAAATGGGACCTCCATTAAAAGTAATGTATGCACAGGCGCTTTTGGAGTGGTCGTGGGATTAACTGACACTCAGGACAAGATGCACACCACCTCTGCACTTTGCCCCGAATGCCTGGCTAATAGAATCGGGCCATTAGTCAACTCAGTGTTTTAGCGACACCCAGGTGACCAGCCATCAGATTATGGTGAGCCACCTGGAAAAGCATTTCCCGACTGCTCTTTGGTACCAACAACTGGGTGTTTTCCTCTCCGGTTTGAGTGTCATGACTCACTCATCTTTAATAATAGAAAAATATGGGTGAACTAGAGTGGTGCCAGGGCAAACCCGGTGACTATCAATAGCGTAAAGTATCAGCCCGAGACTGCTCGTGCGGAAAGTTCTCATGGAGATGTATGCCGGAAATCGGGGAAGCTCTCGCGAGAATTTCCACTGGCACCACTGGGTGTTGTGAATATCCCCATGCACACACCTAATTGACACCCACGATACTTCCACTAATGCCTCGGGGCAAACTAAGTGTAACAAGTGTTTCGGTATTAACACCGCTACTAGGAGTGAAATCAGGTAATGTATGGACCGCGTGATCAGAAGATAACAAATTAGTGTCAAGAGAGATGGTAGCTGTTTGCACAACAAGAATGTCACACAGAAGCATGAGTTATATTTCAAAGGTAAGAAAATGGTTGTTTTACTTGTTTTCACTGTTTTGTTTGTTACCTTTTGTTTTAATTTTCTTAGAAAAGTAGAATGAAACGAAAAACAATAGCTGACATGTACAATGATCCAAAAAACAAAACAAAAAACAAAGGGAATGATCCCCAAAATGGTACTTATCAATACCTTTTACTTTTGTTTTGTATTTATGCTCTTCCTGGTTCCACTAGTTTTTAGCTATTTTTCTTATTATTATGCTTACTCTGCACTTTTAGTATTTCTATGTTGGTTTATTACTATTATAGTCATTGGTTCTAGTATAATTTGCTGATGGTTAGGCTATAGGACTCTCACTCTGAAACCAGGGCTTTTATTTTGACACTAAGACTCTTATTTAAGACTCTTGAAAGTACCAGTGTAAATTAAACTTATCAAAATAAAACAGATCAATTCAAAAACCCCAAATTCGAAATACCTCCATCTAAAACACTTCAATTCTACATCATCAGTCAAGTATCAGCTCAATAAGAACACATGAAAACATTAACAGTGTGAATACACATAAACCCACGCTCACTCAGGACGAATGGCGTTTTAACTCAGTCCGTTTTGTTGTGAACTAAATGAGGATCAGAGCAAAATCAGTTCAGTCCGTGTAGTCGTTGAACCACTCACTGCTGGTTTTCCAGTGTGTAGGAATGAAAATGCAAAAGCACTTTTCCTACCACTGCCATAGAAAGGCACAAATGAACTCTTTCCTTCCCTTTCACGTAGAGATGTGGACTCGAGTCATTGTGACTTGGACTCGAGTCACTGTTTTGATGACTTGCAACTTGACTTGACAGAAAATAAATAACTTGAGACTCGACTTGGAAGTTAAAGACTCGTGACTTGACTTGAGACATGATGACTCGAATGACTTGTTTGTGTTAATTTTATGTTTTCAGTTTAAATATTATATGAAATATAAAATATTACCTGCAATTTTATTAACGCTACCTAAGTAGCTATGATTTTAGCTTCCCCTTCTAATAGCCATCTACAAGCTTGTTGAAACTACGTCGCTAGCCAACTCCAACTTATTTTGAATGACAGTAACGTACTGTAGCCTGTAGCTAGCTTGCTAGCTGACACACCACTAGACTCCAATGTTAGGACAGGTTTTTCGGTTTGGCAACTTATAAAAATTAGTTCTGGGTTCTTTACCCAGTTGGTAGTGCATCCCACCACACACCAGCTTTTGTGCATTTTTCTGTTGTTTGCTGGCAGACGAAAGTGACAAGGAAGCACCTTCACGCAATACAAAGTCAATGGAGAGCGATTAATTGTTTTCCCCCCCGGTGTGGGCGGGACTTAATTGTGCTCTGTTTCTGTGTAGGAGGGCACGCTGGGAATGGCAATGTCATGATTGGATGACCACCCTGTCAGTCAAGCTCCTCGCTACCTGACGTTTTTTTCTTCAACGAGAAGCACTCATTACACTCTCCCGCTCCAGACTACAGACAGTATAATCATCAGATCAGATTAGACATTGGACCATCGTAGTGGCCGTGACTGTGCCAAGAGTAATACGTTTCGGATTCAAAAATTTCATATGTGAAGGAAAAAGGCAAACTGACAAAAAAAGATTTCTGACAGCCAGACTACAACATCAAACTTTGTTCGTCATTTGAAGACTCATTCGGATCGGTAAGTGTCTGTGAGGGCTGATGTTACCTAACGATAGCCAGATTGAATCTGTTCTCTCACAACTCCGTAGCTTGCAAACATTAGCCTAATATGACAATCTGTTCTCTCACAACTTCGTAGCTAGTTACCCTTAGACAAGTTCCGTAACGTTATGTTAGTTAACGTTAGCTACAGATTGGGGCTACATTCGCTAACATTAATGTTAGATACATAAGGAATACATCACGACGGGCTGTCCCATTATTGGAAAATAATGTATGACGGGGGTGGTGGTGCGCCCGAGGTGAAGCGCAGGGTCGCTTAACCAGCCCCGAAGCACATTATTTTCCAATAACGGGACAGCCCGGAGGGGTTTATTCCACTTATACAACGGGTTACCAACAACGACTATATATGGTTACTTTTATATTTATTGATTTTTATCGATTTAGTCAGCTGAAAGTGAAATGTTCTTCCACGGGCGTTTGGGCATATTATTTTACCGTTGTCAAGCAAAACTCTGGTTGATAGTTCTGTTTGGACCGTTGTTATGCAAAAGCTCTGGTTGGTAGTTCTATTTGCACCGTTGTTAAGCAAAAACCTCTGGTCGTTAATTCTATGAAAACAATGATTTTATCAAGAAAAAATAGTTCCTTCTCGTTTTATACCATACAATTAGCACCAATTTTGGTCATTTTTGTCATTACAATACACCCAGGCTCGCCCTCAGGAAGCTTATTCTGCTAGCCATCCAAAACAGAAGGCTATAACAAATGCCATTGTAACTGACCTGGTGGTAGGATGCAACATGCCTCTTTCAATCACAGAGAATCAGCATTTCCAACACTTCCTGTCTGTGGCTGACCCCAAGTACCTGCCTGTCTGTTGCAGGACAATGACCTCAAAGGTAGAATCCCTTGTTTCAGAGAGTCGAGAGAAAATAAAATTGCTTCTTGCTAGTGCAGACCATGTATCAGTTACAGTTGATATTTGGTCAGACAGGAGAATGCGTGGCTTTTTGGGAGTCACTGTCCATGAATTCGTACTTGCTGGCCTGCAATAGATTCAAAGGAACACGCACAGGAGAAAGAATATCAGAAGCCTTCGAATCCATATGTGACGAATATAACATCAGACAAAAACTTGACTTTGTCATTTGTGACAACGCCACGAACATGAAGCGAGCATTTACTGTGTGCTTTCCACAAGAGGAAGATGACAAAGTCAATGATGATGAAAATCTGGACGATGCAGAGTTGTGGGAAGACCTATCCAGGGGCGAACAGGAAACTGTGGACCAGGTGCTCACCAGAGGAAGCCCTAAACATCAACAGTGCTTTGCCCACACACTGCAGTTAGTTGTTGGTGACGGTCTCAAGGATGCAAGGATCATGAAGAGTGCCTTTGCAAAATGCTCCAAATTGAGCTCTCTGCTGCATACATCTACCATCTTTAAGGATGCATTTGAGGACAGGTTTGGGCAGCGAGGGACAGGGGTGGACAATAACAAAGTACATTTACTTGAGTACTGTACTTAAGTACATTTTTCGAGTATCTGTACTTTACTGGAGTATTTATTTTTTTGGAAACTCATGACTTTTACTCCACTACATTTGAAAAATAAATATTGTACTTTTGACTCCACTACATTTCTATGAAGGTTGTCGTTACTCGTTACTTTGAAGCATAGCTTTGAAGTCAGCAGTTGAATCTTTTTTTTTCTTTTCTAAAATGCGATTGGCCACACACTGTGTTCCTCGCAGGAGAAAAACCAATCACAGTAGCCTACTCCTACTACGCTGTCGGTCAAGTTCAAAGTGCTTGCTTGTTGCACCAGTGATTGAACAGTTCAATTTGAACTTGGCGGTGGTAATGATGGCGATAAGGACGATTCTTCGCCACCTTGGCCATATCTCAAGTCCATGTTTGAGATTTGTGAAATTCAAAAAGATTCATATTGTTTTAAATGCCTTACGAACTACATCGCTGCATTCAAAAACTCTCCGTCCAACCTGAAAAAGCATGTCGAGCAGGGGTTAAATTGGGGGTGGACGCGGGTGAACGGCATCCACCAACCTTTGGTAAATAGATAATTTTGACCGGCAGTTTTACAAATAACTATGACAATCCAGTCCATTTTTCGTATGCTCCAGTCCATGTGTTCCCTCTAGCCAGTGTGGAGGAAAACCTCTTCTTAGGTTCAGTGGGTGAGTCGGCGATGTAAGAATAAAGACTAGAAATTATGACTTCTTCTAATAACCTTTTTATTCTCTTCAATCAATAATCCTTTTCATGTACGTAGGCCTACAGGAGGTCTCCAGTACCATAAAGACACATAGAGAGCTTCCTCGCATTATGTTTTACATCCTTTTTATACAACCAGATCTCCTCCTACCCTGATGTATCTTCCCTTTAAAATAACCAATCCCAGCCTAGGTCAAACTTATGTTTCATCAGTTAGTTTAACAATAACTATTATATAATCTTCAATTTTAATCAATGACAGATATTTCACTACACACACTTGCAGAGGAATGTATATGCATGACTTGAATAACAAGTATTTGTCCTCATGATTAACAATTGTTCAATCTTCCAGTTCCAAAGTACATGCACTTTAAATGCATTCACTACATTCTGTAATCCAAATGAAATATTGACTCATATACACACCACCATGTTCTAACAAACTATGTTTATATCATTACCGTTGCTGTCATTACTTTGATTTTCATTCATTCATTTTAATAGAACATAATCTATACATTTACTAGATATAGCAAATCAGTTCTAGGTCAGTATCCTTTCTCTTCTCTTGCAACTCAAAGGTCTTCTGCACAAGACTGTTTCCCAACAGAAGTTACTTACAAAATTCCACTAAGTAAATGTTTACAATTTTCCCTCCTGCAACTGGGGTTCAAAATTCTCTAGGTAGTATGCATCAGTGTACAAGGAGGCCACTGTCTTTCCTAAGTTACAAATTCTTAGACATAACACAGAATACCTACTGTTCTTCAGTGATCATCCCATAACCACATACATTTAAATATATTCTTGATCAGTACAATCTTTAATAAGAAGAAATGTAAAAACATTAAAAGAATGAAGGAGAAACATACTTCCACGCCAGTTACTCGCTCAACCAATCAAAAATCAGAAGAAAGAAAAACTCAGGAGGAACAGTCGTTTATATATAGACAGGCACAGAAAGCAAATATTGTTGATTGTCTTGATTGTTCGGAAGCGGACGCGGTAGGTAATTTCATTAACATGTAATTTCATCTATGCAACATTTTAAAGAGAGATGAATAAACAGCCCCCACGAACGCCGGCTATTATTAGCGGCAACTTAGACTGCTTGAGCAAAATCAGCAGGTTGCTGGTCAGCAGCTAAGATAGGATTGAATATTTAAAATAAAATAAAATAAATAATAAAATAAATGTAGGCTATAAGGCCTAGGATACTCGCTAAAACTGCCTATTTGGGGAGAGCTGGCTATATGATAGTATTGCTATTGAGCAGCCTATTTTGTGCATTAATTGCATTGATACTCAAGGAAAATCAGGAAGATTCCGCCACTGCTTAGTGATTAAAACTGATTTTTCTAAATCGCATTTATCATTTAATCTCCCTAACACAATGCGAAGAAGCTGTGTCCCCCTTTCCAATTGCTTCAGATCGTTTGTATGCTTGTTAATCACTGAAAATGAATTACTGAAAATGAATTAAAACAGTTAGAGATCAATGATTAGTTTAAAGGAAAGTTTTGCGCATCACCAATTTTCAGCTCACCAGTCGCCGCTGGTTTTATTTTGTTTCAATTCGACAGTTTAAGAAAGATGGATAAAGGAGGAAGAAAGGGAGGACAAAAGAGGAGGATGACCGATTATTTTCATGGGTAAAAAAATTCTCAGCATTAATGACACTCAGTAAACTTGAAATATTTTATGTAAAAGCTTGCATCAGTAGTATACATTCTTTTTAAAACATTGTTTTCCTTAATTACAATTATGTGCACAATACATTAAAGATACAACTATTTTGAGCTGAGACATTCATTGGTTTGTACCTTTTTTCACCCACCTCACAGCGGATCTCAGGGTCCACCCACCTCCCAAATCCCAATTTAACCCCTCATGTCGAGGTATGTAAATGTTAGCTAACAGTAGCCCGTTTGCTAATTATGAAGTTGTCTGAGCTTTGGTCAGATGAAATTTTATGGAATTTGAGCGAAGGGTCATCCAACTGTTTCACATTTCAGGCAATGCTATCTATCATGTGTTGCTATCTAATCACAGTAAAAATGCATCTGTAAATGAGCTTCTGTAAATGCATCGTAGAAACAATACAACAGTGCATTGGCATTAAAAAGAAAATGTACTTTTGAATACTTAAGTATTTTTAAAAGCAAGTACTCCAGTACTTTAACTCAAGTAAAAATTTGACTAAACAACTTTCACTTGTAGTGAAGTAATATTTGACCAGGGGTATCTGTACTTTGACTCAAGTAATGGGGTTGTGTACTTTGTCCACCACTGGCGAGGGATCCCTGCCACTGTGAACACGCGGTGGAATTGAACTCTCCACCAAATCAAAGCAGTGCTCTCGTTCAGCCATCAGGAACTGTGCCATGTTGTTCAGGGCACAGGCCACA
Organism: Anguilla anguilla; assembly: GCF_013347855.1. Taxonomy (NCBI): domain Eukaryota; kingdom Metazoa; phylum Chordata; class Actinopteri; order Anguilliformes; family Anguillidae; genus Anguilla; species Anguilla anguilla. The sequence goes on along the minus strand of NC_049204.1, from coordinate 41,342,591 downwards.
AAGAGCTGGTCTTTTCAGTTAGAGAGTGGAATCTAATGAAGGAGCTGTATGATGTCCTACAGCCATTTGCCGAGGCCACTGATCTCACACAGGGTGAGAAGATTGTGACAGTCAGTGCCGTTCTCCCCTGTGTGTTATCCCTAAACCACCATTTGGGAAGCATGGTCAAGAGCCTCCAGGGATCGCTCAAGAAGAGATTCTGGGGGATCTTTGTTAACGTCAGAATGTCAGCAGCAGCACCAGGAGAAGAATCACTGCCATTTGCAGACCCACTCTACATAAGAGCAGCTGTCCTGGACTCAGCATTCTCAATGATGTGGCTTCACCACGATGTCCTTGTCAACGATGACCCAAAGAATGAAGTTGCTGACATGGTGAAAGGTGAGTGAATTTATGTATTTACAACCTTCCATAGTCTTAGATAATGTATTAGTAATGTCTTTGCATTATAATGATCAAATTATGTCTAATATGAACATTGAACATGTTTTCATTCACAAAGCTGGAGCAGCAATATAAACAATGTTTAGAGCCTTTTATACAAGCATGTCAAACTGAACTATATAGTAATTAAAGGGGAAGTTCACTGTCTAACACTTCTGGGCTTATTTTCACACCTACCTGGGCGTTTGTATGCACCCCAGTTTTTACGTTGATTCCTTAAATATATACGATCAGTGTAGACAATTTCACCCCCACCCCATAGACACCCCATTCAACATCAAACTTCATGTTATATAGGCTGCATTGTGTAAACTCATGTCCCTGCTTCCCATGACTAATATCGCCCTTCTAATTAATGTTTTGGCTTTTTTCCAATTAGTTATTTTGTTAGATTAATATTTACCGCTGTTGGGTTAATTTTTGTGTAAGTTTCATAGGGGGGTGGGGTGCTTTCACTGATTATTGTATGTATAAATATTGAAGGAATCAACATAAAAGCTGTCTGGGGTGCATACAAAAGCCCGGGTAGGTGTGAAAATGAGCCCAGAAGTGTTAGAAAGTGAACTTCCCCTTTAAATTAAATTAACTCTTGCTTTTTGTCTTTGTTGTCATCAGATTTGATTTTACGTGAGGTGCCATCTGACTAAACACTCCCGAGTCCCGAGTCCCAAGATCTGGAGCAGCAGGTGGAGGAGAGCACTGGGTTATTCTCAGAATACAGAAAGCGCCGCAAGCAGGACACAACTAGAAGTCCAGAGACACAGTTGAATAACTATCTTGGCCTTTGCAGTGGGCAGGGTTGTCTCTCATATTGGGATGCAAATAGGAACACCCTCCCTGCACTTTTTCCGGTTGCACTGAGAGTGCTTGCAGTGCCAGCATCAAGCGCCCCAGTTGAGAGGGTCTTTAGCCATGGTGGAATCATTACGAGGCGACATCATGCTCGGCTCGGAGATAAGACCCTTTCAAATCTCATATTTTGCAAATGCAACACCTTTTAAAAAGGAAATGTTTATGAATTATGAAAAGTAACAAAGTTTGATGTTGTAGTCTGGCTGTCAGTATTTCACTGTTTAAAAGTGATGGGGAGTGAATATTTTTTTGATTGAGAAGAAATTAAGAAATAAATAAGCTTTTATAAAGTTGTTTGTTTTTTGTTTGATTACATTTATTTCACTGAATAACAATAAATATAATACAAATTCAATTCACTGTCAGTTTTTGAACAGGTTAGATAGATTGGCCAATAATAGCATTATTAGACAGGTACTAATACCTTGTCTTTTCTCTTTATAAAGACCGGATACTGCAGGTAAGACTGCAGTATCTTGGGGGAAAAAAAGTGACTTCACTTGGACTTGACTTGCCTTAACTAAGGACTCGACTTGACTTGACTTGACATAACCTGTGACTTGACTTGACTTGACTTGCCCAAGAAAAAATGACTTGGGACTTGCTTGAGACTTGGACCAAATGACTTGAGTCACATGTCTGCTTTCACGTCACAGGTTGCTCGCATGGGTGGCTCGCCAGTCTGCGCGCCGCTACAGCACTTCAGGGAGGCTGAGCAGGTCGCAGACTAATCCAGGATCAAACCAACAGGAGTTTAACTCCAACAACAACAAAAAACCCGGTCTTGCAAACAAAGCCAAAAGACTCATTAGCAGTCTATTTAACACTAGGAGCGCTGTGACAGGTCATTTGACCTGTCACTGAGATATTTCGGAGTTTAGGATTTTTTTCATTTAGTTACTAGCAAGCTACATCATCCGCATTCACTGACTTTTCCTAAATATTTGTTCTTTACGTACCAGCGTAGTAGGAATGTCAAAGTCCCGTTTGGAAAATGTTAAAAGCACCTTATTTCACTTCCGTGTGTGTTATAACAGTGTTGTTAAATTACGGCCGTCTTCAGACTAAGGAGTCAGTTTTCCTTCACCACACCAGGAGGCGCAAGGATATACTTTTCATCGCGGTGGACACGCATTTATATTTGTACGAATGTTTTATTTATTTTGTTATTAGAAATATTTGTTTATGTTTATTTTGAATAATACATTATATAATGTTTTAAATATGTGATCTTAAAAAATATTTTTATAGGCTATTGCGTTCGTTTTGTGATCATTTGTTTATGCCTATGCCTTTCCCTTGTGTTCTGAAATCATAGCCCTACATTTTATTTTTACAGTTATTATACAACTGGAAATTTCTAAATAAGGGTTAAAATAAAATTGATCCGTCTTCAAATGCATAAACAATTTTTTTTTTTCAATTTTATGCATTATCATTCTCGTGCACAATGGCTGCATGCGACACGTTCACGTACAACAACAATGCTGCGTATGATATTGAAAAAACTAAATCTAAGCTAAAGAAACGACTACAATATAACAAGATAAAAATATATTCGAAGCGCTATTTGTTTCGGCTGTTAATTTGTTTATTCATAGAATATTACAGTGAATACGTCTTTTTGTAGGCCAACCCGGACGTTTCTTCCGCCATGGGTTCCCTCGGCAGATTGCCAATGCATTTTTCCAATAGGGATTTAGTTTTCTTCCGAAAATAAGACCTATGGTTAATTTATGCCTAAAACAGTTTCACGTTTTGTTTTACGAGTTCTATGGGTTCGCCGCTCACTCACGCTTAGCGTTCGACGCTCAGCGTGCATGCGAGCTAGTAAAACAAGAGTGGTTATTGCAAAAATGTGACCGCTCTTGTAGTTTCAATATAGAAACTTAGCCTACTTTTCAAAAGCACATGACAGCTTAGAAATCCACGGTTGACAAACAATCGTGAAGCTCATTTAGGCTTACGTTCACCACAAACCTTACTTTCGGCAGAAAACTAAATCCCCACGGGAGAAATCTGATGAGAACCCAATGCCAACTTACTTCCGGGTTTTAGGACTACAAACTGTAACACTATTGCAAAAACAATCTAAAATAAAGAAACCACTACAATACAGCATGATAAAAATATATTTGAATCATAGCGTAGTTTGTTAGTTTATAGTTAGTCATGGTTTGTTTCGGCTGTTAATTAGTTTATTTATAGAGTGTTTCAGTGAAGACGTCTTTTTGTACACCAACTCGGACGTTTCTTCTGCCATCGGTTCCCTCGGCAAATTTCCTATGCATTTATCCCAGACGGATTACGTTTATTTAGTGCACTTGTTATCAGTGGACTTTCTGTGAGTTCTGATCAAGCATACCTTGCTCGTTGATGTATACACACACACACACACACAAAATATGCTAAAAAAAAATTATAGCTGTATCATATCCTATTTTCTGTGAGGTAAAAATGTGACGTGACACATTTGGCTTTTGAGGGACCAGGAAATAGGGGACATTCGTTTCAGGGAGTAAAGGTTTTGGGGGGAAAAAATCATTGTGGAAGCACGCGAGTGGTGACACGATGTCCGGTTAGGCTAGGCTTTGCAGTTGCTATTATGTATAACTCCACAATTTTTAAAAAACATAGTATTAACCTTTAGGCTACTTGAGAGAACAATAAATGTAACTATTACATAGCCTACAATCAAAAATGATTTCTCAAATGTGAAGTGTCTTGTGATGTGTTCGTGTGGTGTATGCTGTTATTCCGTTGAGTAAACTAGTAATAAAAATCTTTTTTTTAAAACAGTAAACTAAATAGAAAAAAAAGAATAAAAATGTAGAAAAAAGTATAAGCAAGAGCGAGAGATTGTTGCGTAACTAAAAGTAATACAAGGCATACTTTGTAGCGTAACTAATTACGGCTAAGCAAAATACTTGTATTATTTTTGAGTAGGCTAACATAACATAATAATATTATGTGCCGGACAAATAGAACATTTTACCTCTCCCTGGAGAGATATCAACTTTCAAACATTCACACGTGGCATAAGTGAACCATTCTCAAGTGGGACATTCACATGTCAATCTAAGGGTAAGGGTAAGACCACTGATCTGTATGGGACATTCAACGCTCACCCCTCCCCCACCCGAGAACACAGAAAACTTCAGATGCTTTAGCGAAGCATGGCACAGCATGGTTATGCTGACCGTAATTTTTCACTTACTTAGAAACGAAAGCACATATTCATGCATGCACGTATAAAGATGAGACGGCATCTTGAGCAATGTGCTATCGACCGAACTTGCAATGTCAAATCACATGATGGCAAAGGCAGCTAAGCTTACAAACTCCGCGGCATATAGGCGACCAGCAGCTCTTTAGTTTGTTGGTCAGTTGGTCCACAAAAGTGTCCTCCTGTGGATGCATGCGCGGTCGCAGCTATTGCGGATTTGGGCTTGTTATTACTGATGTTTTATGTTTACTATTAACATTTAGCCTACTAATGTTTTATATTGATTTTCTTGTTTATTGATTTGATATCAATAAATACATTTGCTTATCCATAGATTGAATGGAAATTTTAAAATATTGTTTTCACAGTTGAAAATGTAGGTTTTGAAAATATAAGTTAGGTCTATTGAGGTGAAGTCTCCAATCGCCATCACTGGTGTCGTGAAGAGGAAGAAAATCACACCCCTCTGCGAAGCTGAACATTCACACCTACTGGGTTTGACTCGGGGCCATAGAGAAAAAAACTATCAGCTCTGGTTTCGCTAAAGGCATCTAAAGAATTCAGTATTCTGGTGCTGGGGGAGGGGTGAGGGACGATTCAATGGATGAGCGTGAACGATCGTGCGTGAATAGCTGGTAGTTTTTTTGAAGCTATTATCATGAGTAGGCCTTTTAGGCCTACTGAGTAGTAAAAAGAGAAATGCCCAAAACAAAGATACAAGTGTCACACTTTTACTTGTTTTTTAAGTTTTACTTATTTCTAGTCATAATAGGTTCGGACCTTGTTTCATATTCAAAAATTAGAGCCTTGCACGTTAGGAACTGTGTTAGAAGACTGCTCACGCTGTCTGCGTAGATGCAACAGCACATGCATAAACTATCGGGATGCGTTGCGTGGGAATATAGGCGTCTCTGTGCTTTACCATGTCCACGCAATCATTGATAGGGTTTATGGAGTTTATGAAACTAATTGCCCACATAATTACTATTCCACTTTCAGCAATACATTTACAGTTACCAATCGGGAGAAACAGGTCGCTACCACTAATGTTACTAATGATCGGCACATGTAATGAACAATTTTCTTACACTATCATAGGATTGACAGCCCAAGCAAGAATCACGTCAAATAACCAGGAATAAATGTATCATTATTTATATTCTTTTAAAATATTGCGATCGTTTCGTTATCATCTCTCTAAAATGCATGCGAATTTCGTTTGTATTCCTACACAAACGAAAATCATAGTCCTACATAGTTATGCAAGTGGAAAAATTTATATAAGGGTTAAAATGAAATGCATCCATGTTAAAATACCACACAATGGAAACAGATATCCTACACGTTTGCAGATGTTGCTATTATGTGCAACTTTTTTAATTTTTACGCAGAGTATTCACATTTAGGCATCTACATAATTATCAAAGTTTTAATCGAAAAGATTGTTAATGTAACATGTTATGGATGTTACATCCTATCAAGGAATTTACTTTTCACGCACCACACCACGCCCCTCACACCTGAAACTATAATGACATGGGCGGGGCTGTTATAATAATTTCTATTCAAATTATTATTGGGCTACGAAAATATGGCTATAAAAGAGAAGCATGATTATTTCGGCGACCAGTTCGGTTTGGTATCGCTTGCCAAGATGAACACACGACCACAGAGATACTCTGCCAAGCAAGCTTTGGACCTGATTCAGGATGCCAATGAAATGGATTCGGGCGATGAGGAGTTGGAGCTGGATATTGAATTTGATTCAGCTTCTGAATCTGATTCTGAAGTTGAAACTGAGACTGCGACTACGACTGAGTTTGTCTCAGAGAGAGAGGAAAGGGCAAACGATGGGACAGTTTGGGTCGAACAGACTGCTGGTAATGCTCTGGGCAGAGCACCATCCTGCAATATCTTACGGGAAAAGGCTGGGCCCACACGGTGCGCCAAGGAGAACATTGTAAGTCCGCTGAGCAGTCTGCTATGTCTGATTGACATTCTGATGTGGGGGCAGATTGTCAAGTATACTGTGGCAGAAGCCCACAGAAATGGTGCAGAAAACTGGGACCTGTCAGTCGACGAATTGAAAGCTTTCGTGGGACTGCTGTATTTACGAGGCATCACTGGCGGTAAAAGTATGAATTTAGAAGACTTTTGGTCTTCAGACTTGGGAAATCCATTTTTCAATGAAACTATGTCGCGGCAAAGGTTTCGGGACATCATGCGCTATCTCAGATTTGATGACAAGGACACAAGGGCAACACGTCTTGAGAAAGACAAATTTGCCATTATTTCCGAAATATGGAGCAAATTTGTAAGCAACAGTACTGCGTGTTACACACCTGGAGAAAACATAACTGTTGATGAGCAGTTGTTCCCAACTAAAGCGCGGTGCCGCTTCACGCAGTACATTGCTACTAAACCAGATAAATTTGGGATAAAGTTCTGGATAGCAGCCGACGTTGAAACAAAGTACATGCTGAACGCTTTCCCATACCTTGGGAAAGATGAGGCGAGGCCTGTCGGTGAACGATTAGCTGACAATGTGGTCATGCGCCTTGTGGAACCCTTCGTCGGAAAAGGAAGAAATATAACCTCGGACAATTTCTTCACATCGATTGCCCTGGCGAACAATCTACACGCAAAAAAAACTACATTGGTGGGTACCATGAACAAAAAGAGGAGAGAAGTGCCCCCTTCTGCGAAGGCACAAAATCAAGAGAGATTTTCCACCACGATCTGGAGAGCTGGACACGCTACACTTACGGTTTATCAGTGCAAGCCCAAGAAAAATGTGTGCATTTTGAGCACTATGCATAAAACCGTATCGATCGACACTGATGCCAAAAAACTGCCAGAAACCATCGCCCATTACAACGCAACAAAAATGGGAGTGGATGTTTTGGACCAGATGGCACGGCTGTATTCGGTCAAGGGGGGCAGTCGTCGTTGGCCAGTTGCCGTTTTTTACAACATTTTGGATCTGGCTGCAATCAACGCCCATGTTTTGTACACGCAATGCATGAACAAAACAATTAGTCGGAGAAGATTTATTCTTGAGTTGGCCAAGGAGTTGCGTGCAAATCACATGACCGCAAAGGCAGCTCCGCGGCGTACCGTCCTAGCGCCCCTCTGCAGTCCAGAAACCCCCAACACACCACAGCGAGAGCGGTCACTAAAAAGAAAACGCTGCCAGGTATCCAGATGTGGAGGGAACAAAACTTGTGATATCTGTGACAAGTGTAAACGACTTGTCTGCGGCAAATGTACAAAAATGCAACCCAAGCTCTGTCTTGAATGCTGACGGCGTTACCGCATTACCAGCAGCTCTATTGCTAATGTTTTATATAGATTTTTTATTTATTGATTTGCGGGGTGATTCTAAATAATTCAACTTGCTAGCTATATATTTAGCTAACGTTATATTTTCAAAATCGTTTCAACTTCCTAACAATGTGCTGTATGCTTTTTGATCTAATAAAGCAAATTACTGAAGACAGGTGTCTCGTCTTTTTACTTTGTTGCTATCTCAATTTGACTTTGTGTGTGCGCTGAAGCGATAATCAGTTTTGAAATTCCACTTGGTTGCTAAGGTCTTATGTACAGTGCGGTATTATTCAGTGTTACGAATGGGTGTTTTTTGTAATTACGATGAACAAGAGACTTCTTTGGATTTCGAATCCCCAGTCGAATAGTCACAGCTAGCTAGGCTATGACCTGCTTGCCTGTATAGCCTACATGTTTTCTGGTCACCGGAAAAAACTCGTTTGAACAACAGAATTCTTGCATGTATATATTTGCTATGGTCTTATGTACAGTGCGGTATTATTCAGTGTTACGAATGGGTGTTTTTTGTAATTAGTCTACGATGAATAAGAGACTTTGGATTTCGAATCCCCAGTCGAATAGTCACAGCCAGCTATGACCTGCTTGCCAGTGTAGCCTAGCCTACATGTTTTCTGGTCACCGGAAAAAAACTCGTTTGAACGACAATATTTTTTACATGTATTTTTATAAAACAGAAAACCCGACCCTAAAATTCGCACGGGTGATGATGCGTTTCCCTCCAACGACAGCGATCAGTGATCAAATGCGGAGGGAAGCGGCTAATTTTAGCAAATTGGCGATTTATATGTTGTTAGCCTATTTGATTATTAGCATTTATGATATTATGCATGAAGAATAAACTGTCAAATTTGTTTTTTGAAAAACAGGTTTGACCTCCCTACAATCTGTTTATTGTTAGCTTTTCATACAGACATACTGTTTATTCTAAATACATTTATATTGCAACAATGTGTTGACTAGAATGCCGAGCCGTAACTAAAACATAACTTACTCTGATACTCTGACAGTCTAAAATCTCGCAAATATTTCATTAGGACAATGGGCTGGCAACCTTTGTCAGCTCCTGTCTAATAAGCGCCATCTAGCGAACAATGCGAATATTTCCAGTTTGAAGGCTAATGTGTCTTTTGACCCTTGGCCGCGCGAAAAGTTATTTGAATGCCAGGAAATGGTCCGGCGCTCCTGGTGTTAAAATAAGTACATTCACTTAAAGGTCGGTATAAATCTTACTTGTGGTCATTTAAGACATAGTATGCATTGTAAAAATTAAAATGTATGACACTTGCAACTTTCCATATAATCTGTTCAATAAACCATGTTAAAGCCCATATAAATTGTCATTTTGTTCTCATGCACTCAGCATAGCTATAGTTTGATTAAACTGGAGGTATAATTAGCTCATTCAGTTTACTATTTACAGTTTACAGTTCACATTGCTATCGTTGGGAACCCGTATGGTCAACAAACGCAGCTAGCAGTAATCAGCGCCACTCTAACACGCTGTAACACCAGGTAAAAGAGGCGCGCGAAGTTCACCACCGAAAACCACAGCCTGCCCGCAGACTGTAGCTCCAACGATAAACCTCACACCCCTCCCCCACACATCAATCACAACACGTCAAAAGCAACGCCAACACACGCTATGCTACAAAGCTAGCAGATGCTTTTAGGTGCAGCTAGTCAGAACATCACTTCTCATGACACCATTCTCGTTTTAAATACACCATTCTAGCAATTTATTTATTAAATGGAGCCTCACTAAGGGGAATGCTTCAAAGTGCAGTGCTTGACTGAACTTGTAGTGGAGGGAAAACTTTTCTCTGAAGTGGTTTGCTACCCAGAAAAAAAACAAAAAAACAATTGGAAAACGTTGCTAATACTCGCTATTTCTTCATAAATCTACTGGTCCTTTTAAATCACTGTCACTCCTGGATCAAATACCTATAAATGCGTTCCAAATTCACTCGTAAGTTACTTCAAAATAATTTAGTTTGTTCAGAGAAATATTCACTCATCTACTGTCACTTTGGCTCGTCCCGAAAAAGAAGGATGCTCCTAATTTTCCGTCTGTAGAAGGAATGGAAGGTGGTCGTACCGTCTGATTGGCTAACTCGGTCAACGAGTATCGCCATTCTCATTGGCTTACAAATATCTCTGTCAACTTATCTTTAGATTTACTATTAATTCCACCAATCACACTCCATTTTCTTGTATTGTCTTATCCATTCATGTTTATCCATTCATCTATTCACTTTTTAATGCTGGGATTGCATTAGATTGCCATATTTTTTGCCATAATATTGCCATTATAAATCTGTTTCTTTTATCACTATTTCGGATGACAATATCTTATTTATTTGTTACTGGCTAGTTAAAAATTATTTTTATTTCACTATCTGTTCAACTTTGTGCCATATAAACCTGGGTTACACCAGCTTTGGTGAATCAAGGTTTGTTTACACCCTGAATCCAGCAAAACCTGGCGAGTACCCCCTTGAATCCTTACCGGTATCCAGTACATCCCCTCCTGACCAGGGGAGGGGGCTGGCAAGCCTGCGACCTGCATCACTAGCCCCACTTCCATCAGGGGACAGTCCCTGCGGAAGTGGTCGGGCCGCCCACAACGCCAGCACTCCTGTCCAGGCATCTGGGGAGGTCTGTGGGTGTCCAGTGCTGCAACCACTGAGGTCGGGGGGCTGTGGGGGAACAGGGAAGGGGTTGTGGGGAGATAGGGTATTGGGGAGAAAAGAGGCAGAAGAGGCATGTCTGATCTACACCAAATTTGGTACACACGCAAAGTACATTATTTTGAGGAAGCATGCAAATATGGCCCCTCTCTGCTAATAGTTGACGTTATAAGAACCAAATAAGTTTAATAGTCTATCACTCTTCAAATGTTTGACTAATCAGGCTGAAATTTTGTATTCAACAGCTCTGTGAAAGGCCCCAGCAGCGACCAAAAGATATTTAAAAAAACATGGCTGCCTTCAGCCAATCAGATACCAGCAGCCATTTGACAGGCTTAGCAATGGCCGATCATCTTGACACTTGATGAGTATATTGACTTGATACTAACTAGGAAAATATGGGATCAGTTGGCTATTAGGTGGCACTATAGCAAATATGCAGGTTTTGAAAAAATGTAGCTTTGGCTATGATTAATGGAAGATCATGTGTCACACACCGTGACTACCCTGGAAGGGACAGAAGAGCTGGACACGGGGATATGCAGAAATTCCGGATACTCCGGCATTTTATTGCGAGCGAGAGAGAGCAATCAACAAAACACAAACGAAAAACATTCGCCCGTCACCCTCACGGGATCTGGGAAGAAACAACAAACTAAAACAAAGACAAAATAATAGAAATTATACGCGTCACTTTTCAGCTGGATATGTTGTACGGGCTTGGGTTCTCTCTCTCCATCGTAGGGGATCCTGGTCTCAGACTCCTACTGTGGAAAGAAGCACACTTTTAAATCCTGTACTGATTCGTAATATCATCCAGGTGATGGTAACTACTTATCTAGTAGGCGTGGTCTTCCAATTACCCTGAATTCCTCCTGCAAACCGAGCCGTGCCACATCATCAAAAAACATCAACATCAACACCATCCATTTTGATTTTCTGCCAGTTTTAATTTTTACAAAACCTACTTTCGTGAACTAGCTAAGCTAAACCATTAAGCTAAGTATCACCAAATTTGGTGTGAAAGAACTGTGGAGTCTGAAATTAAATACTCAAAAAAATGTTGAACTCTGAAAACAATATGGCCACCAAATGTTAAACAGTTGAGGGCATAGCTATTGTACAAAAGACCAGCAGGACCGGGGGTTGGGAGCCACATTCAGTAGATTAGGGCTGTTATCACCTACCAGAACTGGTTTTACTGCTTCCGGGGGCCCACTTCTCCCCCCTGCCTTGGGTCAAGCTAAGGCTGCATTCACACCAGGTCAGGCACTGCGGCAAAAACGGCAGTCTTCCCATTGATTTGAATGGGGGTAGTGCGTTTAGGCTGCGGCAGTGTGGACTGCATGGGGTGCCGAAAAAAAACGCAGCAGCCTGCGGCAAGTTGAACCAGAATCAACTTTTGCCATAACGCAACCCAACGTCACACTGCAGTGGCCAATCACATAAGTTGTTTAAATTACCATGTAGCAGTCCGCTGTTTACCGAGCAACTGTCAGATGAATTACTGACGCGATTCATTACATTGAATTACTGACGCGGTTCATTACATTACATTACAGGCATTTGGCAGACGCTCTTATCCAGAGCGACGTACAACAAAGTGTATAATCATAACCAGGAACAAGTATGACGAAAACCCTAGAGAGAAGTACCGGTCCAAGTGCAGGGAACAACTGCACAGTTCAACTTGGACCCTGAAGGTTAAACTGATTAACACTAACACAAACGAGAACAGCAACAACGCAGTCTATGGAAAAATACAAGCAGTAATTAAGACAGGTGCATTAGCTAAGTCACCTACGAAACAGCTACCAAGTTACAACCCTAAGTTTACAGTCATTTAGGAGATTACAGGGAGGTAGGGAAGGATGGGGAGAGGTGCAGCCTGAAGAGGTGAGTCTTCAGTCGTCGCTTGAAATGGGTCAGTGTCTCAGCTGTTCTGACCTCCACGGGGAGGTCATTCCACCATCGTGGGGACAGAACAGACAGGAGAGGTGTTCTGGAAGCGCAGGTGCGAAGAGGGGGAGGTGCTAGGCATCCTGAGGTAGCAGAACGGAGGGATCTGGCTGGCATGTAGGATTTGAATATCTTGTGGAGGTATGCTGGGGCTGATCCCTTGACTGCCTGGTATGCTAGGACCAATGTTTTAAATTTGATGCGAGCTATAACAGGCAGCCAGTGGAGGGTAGTGAGCAGGGGAGTGACGTGGGAGTGTCTGGGGAGGTTGAAGACCAGACGAGCTGAAGCATTCTGAATGAGATGCAGGGGTCTGATGGCAGATGCCGGTAGTCCAGCCAGAAGAGAGTTGCAGTAGTCCAGGCGATTCAGTAGTCCAGGCGATTAATTTCCTAAGATTTGATTTGATTGTCATCGTGATTTGACAGTACCGGGTAATGGGACGAGTACCAAAACAATAATTACTAGCTAAATATCAATTCCGAACGTCGGAATTAAGCTGTATAAAAAAGATTCACTATTTAGCAGTTCTTGCATGTTAGTTTATTGTACCTTGCACTATGGAGTTCATGGACCAAACGATGATACTCTCCCAGTTGTGTCCTCGCTTGGTTTATTTCGTGTACTCAGCTTCGACGTCTGCGTCTGGCTGGCAGTCTACACTGTAAAATAACGATAGCAAGAAGCTTCCATCGGTTTGCGTCCTTTTTTTTTTTATTAGTTAGCGGACAGGAAATGGGGGGGGGGGGTTAAAGTTCACAACCTGACGTCACACAAATGGGCCATGTAGTGACACGCCCACACCGCCGCACAACCCTACGGCAAGGTGCCGCATTGCCTGATCTGGTGTGAATGCAGCCTAAGGCTAATCCTTTGGGCCTGCCCCCTCAGGCACTACAGTAAGGTGATTGGGGAGGTTTATTGCCTGGCAACCGGCCTCAGTGGGCATGCATGACTTGGACACAAATATGATGACTTTAGACTCGACTTGACAATATCACAAATGACTTGCAACTCGACTTTGACTTTAACACCAATGACTTGTGACTTCACTTGGACTTGAGCCTTTTGACTTGAAAGACTTGAGACCCTCTCCAAGACCTACGATTAAAAAATATTTTTCAAAATTCTAAAAGTGTGTGCAGCGAATCCATTCCATTTTCCTGATAACAGGTCTATTTTGAACCAATCCGACAGCAGCCAATCAAGTTTCGCGAGCGGAGAAAAAAAGTTCCGTGAGCAATGCAGACCAACGGTCAAATCATAGAGTCAAATTCAGAAAGACGACGTCGAAATGTTACCGAAGATAATCACATTTGCGTATAAAGACTACGCCGTGGTCAACAAAAAACGAATTGCAATATGCAAAATCAGCATTTGAGGCTACACAAAGAACGGTAAATTGATAATACTAGTTAGTTATCTAGGGATTAGGGCATTGCGAAGAGCTCTCGACACAGTTTAGCAACATGATGATTACACCCAATAATTGGATGACCAGCAGTAGCCTAATGTCACTGCTTTATGGCAAGCCATTTTAGTTTTAATTCATTTCTAGAGGATATCGCAAATTCAAATTCTAGCTAGTTAGAATGCAAATTCTTCATATCAGAAATTCAACTGTTCAATTTTCAAATTCGATTTTAACTAGTTAAAATGCATATTATTGATATCGGAAATTAAATTTTAACTAGTTAAAGTTACAATCTCGAAGATTTCTGTTTATAAGAATATGTAATGATCATAATAATAATAAATAATCCATAATCAACCATTGGGAATTCTCATGTCGTCTTGTTATTCACGTCAAAACATTTATATGATCAGATTTAGTAAAATCAGTTAATCGTCAAAAAGATAGCGTAACAGTTTAAACTTGAAGGGATATGAACACCACAACACCATGAACACCGGGAAGCTTTGAAGTACAAGTGCAATAAAAGCTTGCTTACAACTTCATTTATAAAAAAGGTGCATTTTCATCGGCAAGACCACTAAATCTGATTTTTTAAAGCTCTGTGGATTATCAGATTTTTTATTAACAAGCCCCTTTTAAAAGCACGGCGAACGAAGACATTGGAGAAGTCAAATAGGCTGAGTAATGGTTGGTTAAAAACTACCTTCCAACACTCAAGCTAACAAACCGCTGCTCGGTGCATTCACTTCTACATCATTCCATAGGCTACGTCTTTCTGTGGTGTATTTTCAAATTTACCCCACCCCCTCCGCAAAATAAGATAGCAAAACTAAGTTTGCCTTTTTCCCAGGTTCCAGTTTTTTTTTTCCCCGCTGCAAGGACAATACTAAAACGAAAAGGCTTGTATCTATTAGCTGCTTATAAAATATATGGTAGGGAACTAGGGACACACCCCCAATAGCCTAATATAAGGATGAAATATAAATCAGAGCATGTATACCTAGCATTTTAGAGCATATTTCTGTGTATAAACAGGTCATCATGACGCGCGACAAGCCAAAAAATCTGGTGTAGAGGACGTCGCCCGCTGCCGTTGTAATAACAGTACTTCAACTATGCTTCAGTTACACGCGTAGCGCGCTCGCGGTCGATACGCGTGCGGTGGGTGTCCGGCTTTAGAATCTTTATCGCCGCAGAATGCAGCAAGGCTGGCAGCATCGGCATAGCAACAGACGCCGCAACGAAACTTCAAGCATGTTACAGCGGGTACAACAGCTGTTTTAGAATGTCATTGCATCATTTTTGCAGCCCGGATCAAAATCAGATGAGACATTTGTTTAGTTTGTGCTTGCAGTGCCACATCCAAGACACTAAAACCGCAAAGCTACACCAAAGCTACACCTCCAACCTAAAATCGGTAGCCAGCTAAGTTAGGTACACATTAAAGTAATAGGCTAATATAGCTTGCTTTGTATTAACTTACCTTTTATTGTACTGAATAAAATATTACTCTGGAACTCTTTTATTGGTCCATGTGGAAAGGCAATCTTGGTTGTTATCCTACCTTTAAAATGGATATGGTGATCCTTATTTTTTTTCAATGAGCTACTGAAATGCTTTACTCAAGCAGCTCTTTCCCAAATGATCTAGTTGGAAGACTTACTTACCCTGATTCTGATTATTATTACATTTATAGAAATTAGTGTTTTTCCAACAAGTTGATCATGAAATTAATAAGTGATACAGAGTGGAGTAGTATCACAATTCATACAGAGCTGTCTGGCATTTTCTGACAACTGCTTGATATAATTCTCTTACAGATTTGAAGAATACCAGATGAACAAAAGTGAACCACAACAGCCTCCAATCTCACAGGCTGTTGTGGTTCATGGAGAGCTGTGGAGTGCAGTACAGCATGAATCATCCACAGAAGAAAGCTATCACCAATGCGATACTCTCTGATTGGTAATCGATTGTAACTTGCCCCTGTCTATTGTGGAAAACAAAAGTTCGTCACTTTCGGTCAGTGGCTGATAGTAAGTACAGCCCAGTGAGTACAGCCCAGTGTGTCGCAGAACATTGACAGAGAACCTTGGTGCAGAGAGAAGATCAAAACTGAAAACTCAGCTGAGCAACAAAGACCATCTTTTAGTCACAGTGGACATTTGGTCTGACTGAAAGATGAGGGGCTTCCTTGGGGTCACTGTGCACTATATATGGAGGAAGACAGAGAGGATACAGCTGAAGTCTAATCTCTTGGCCTGTGAACGTTTCAAAGGGCCACACACAGCTGAAAGAATCTGAACAATGTGAAGCCATATGTGATGAGTACAACATTAAAACAAAATTGGACTATCATTAGTGACAATGCTGCCAATATGAGAAAAGCATTCACAGTGTGCTTCCCCATTAAACAAGATGAAGTACATGAAGATCACCTTGATGACCCACAGCTCTGGAATGACCTAGCCCTGGAAGACCAGGACACAGTAGATGCTGCAATGGCAAAAACGCAGCGCTTGCAGTGTTTTGCCCATACTCTCCAGCTGGTGGTGGGAAACGGCTTGAAAGAAAAAAAAACAAAAAAAAAAAAGTGGTGAGCCCTGCGCTTTCAAAGTTATCAAAACTCAGTACACTGCTGCACACAAGCACAACATTCAAAGACATGTTTGAGGCTGAATTTGGAGAAAGAGGCATCCCTGCTGCAGTCAACACAAAATGGGACTCTACACTGAGACAAGCTCTCTCAGTGTCACAGGTCGAGGTGAGGTGGACCCAAATGCAGACTCGGACAACAGAGTGGCGAAACTCCCGTAGGAGATGTTCAATTCGGAAGTACACAATACAGCAGGCAGTCTCGTAGTTAGTTCGTGCAAAGATCAAAACCAGAAAAATCCACCGGGGCAAAAGTACAAAATCGGAAGACAAAATCAAAGTCGGTAAACAGGCAGAGGTCAGAACAGGAAATCAGCAAAACAAAGACAGCAGGCAAAAATCGGTGGTCGGGAAAACAGGCGAGATATAAACACGAGTGAAACAAACGAGAGGGTAAATGCTGGAAAGGCACTGTAAACAGAGGCACAATTTGGCATGGAAAAATAGGGGGACAGAGAATATATACCAAGGAAACCAGGTGAGTGAAATGAGAGATAATGAACATAGCATGAACATGCAAACAGGGAACAGGTGAATTAAATGACTGATCAACCAATGTGCGAGAATGCGGCCAGAACAGGTGACAGTGATCAGCTGAGGGGCGAGAGAGTTAGAGGAAAAACCACGCCCACACAAAAATCGAAACAAAGATCGTGCAGGAGAAAAACAGATAGTTAACTAAAAGGTGACGTGAAACAGAAACATCACATTCAGGTTGTTGAAAAGGCTGGGCACAAGGAGTTGTTCACAGTACGGGAGTGGAATCAGATAAAGAAGTTGGTGGATGTCCTGAAGCCGTTTGGAGAAGCAACAGATTTGACACGGGGAGAAAATAGTTACAATCAGTTTTGTTGTTCCCTCTGTCTTGGCCCTGAATCACCACCTGGAGAAACTGAAGCTGCAAGTCCGTTTCATGGGGGGCTTGGTCAGAAGTCTCCAGGCATCCCTGAACAGAAGATTTCTTGGAATCTTCATCAATCTGAAAATGGCCAAGACACAAGATGGAGTCACTGCCCCCTTTTCAGATCCAGTCTACCTCAAAGCAGCTGCCTTGGATCCAGCCTTTTCCCTGCTGTGGGTGGAGCACCATGTCTTGGTCAATCCTGAGGTCAAGGAGGAGGTGGCACATAGAGTGAACTTCTTTCTCATAATTTGATCAAATTGATTGCAACAATAATAGTTTTTCGGTTCAACTTTCTGCATCACCAACACTAATAGTAATACCAGCCCTTTTGTTTCTGCTGTGTAGAATGTTTTGTCAGAACTGATCCTGCAAGATGCTGCAGTGACTGAGTAACCTGAGGCTCATATTGAAGAGGAAGAGCGAGAGGACCGTCCACAAGAGGAAGGGCTGTTTGCGGCATACCATAAGAGGCAGAAGAAGGATGTTGGGACCACTGCAGTACTACAGCTA
The DNA here is from genome assembly GCF_013347855.1 of Anguilla anguilla. Lineage (NCBI taxonomy): Eukaryota > Metazoa > Chordata > Actinopteri > Anguilliformes > Anguillidae > Anguilla > Anguilla anguilla. The sequence goes on along the minus strand of NC_049204.1, from coordinate 41,324,589 downwards.
AGCCACTACCTTGACATATCTGAAGGACAGAATGCCCTCTTGTTCTGGGAAATGAACATGAAGGATCTTCCATTACTGTTCTGAGTGGCTATGAGGGTATTGGCAGTGCCTGCCTCCAGTGCTCCAGTGGAGTGTGTTTTTAGCCATGGTGGCATCATACTGCAGCCTCATCGTGCACAAATGACTGACAGACTTTTGTCCAATTTGATCTTTTGCAAATGCAATACATCATAGGGCTCTGATATAACAGAAAAAAACACATTCTCAAACACAACAAAGACAAGCACAGTGTCCATAATCAGGTTTTGTCTACCATCTCATGGATCTGCATGGTTTTTTCTCAGACATTAAGGGCAATGTTCAAATTCTAGGCCTACGTGAAGGTCAGTAGCAGTTGTTTTGATGTGGCTTTTAATAAATGATTGTAAGAAAGTGGCAGAGTCTTTTTTGATGCCTAGAGTATCTGTGGGGAGAGAGGGACAGAAAATTGTTGCTACTTTGTTTACACTACTTGTTTTTATTATGTTCAGTTGCCCTTGTTTCATGAAAAAAGTTGTTTTTTTGCTTGATATTGCCTTTCTCACAGCTACCCATGTATTCCTATGGAAATATAAAATGTATTTGGAAAGTAATAAATACAAATGTTAAAAAGCATTCATGATTTGCATACGTTTATTATACTTATTAATCTGTTGTTAAATTTTTTAATGGTTTAAATTTGGTAAAGAGCATCTTATGACTTGATTAGGACTTGATGCTCAAAGTTTATGACTTCGGACTTGACTTTGTACTTGTCGGTCTTGACTTGGACTTGACTTGTGGCTTGCCTGTCTTGACTTGGGACTTGACTCGGGACTTGAATGCCAGGACTTGAACTTACTTGTGACTTGCAAAACAATGACTTGGTCTCACCTCTGGTATTCACACTGGTCAGTGATTTTTGCTTTGTAAAGCATTTTTTTTTACTTGACTACACTCAAATAATTCCATAATTGGATTCTGTATCACACAGCAGTACCCTGAGCATATATGCAGTGTCTTTGGAAAGTATTCAGACCCCTTCACTTTTTCTACATTTTGTTACATTACAGCCTTATTATAAAATGGATTAAATTCATTTTTATTATCATCAATCTATACACAATACCACAATAATTACAAAGCGAAAACAGGTTTAGAAATTTTAGCATATTTATTAAAAAATAAAAACTGAAATATCACATTTACATAAGTATTCAGACCCTTTATTCAGTACTTTGTTGAGGCACCTTTGGCAGCGATTACAGCCTTGAGTCTTCTTGGGTATGATGCTACAAGCTTGGCACGCCTGTATTTGGGGTATTTCTCCCATTCTTCACTGCAGATCCTCTCAAGCTCTGTCAGGTTGGATGGGGAACGTTGCTGTACAGCTATTTCCAGGTCTCTCCAGCGATGTTCGATCGGGTTAAAGTCCGGCTGGGCCACTCAAGGACATTCACAGACGTGCCCCAAAGCCACTCCTGCATTGTCTTGGCTGTGTGCTTAGGGTCCTTGTTCTGTTGGAAGGTGAACCTTCGCCTCAGTCCTGAACGCTCTGGCGCAGGTTTTCTTCAAGGATCTTTCTGAATTTTGCTCTGTTCATCTTTCCCTCAATCCTGACTAGTCTCACATTTCCTGCTGCTGAAAAACATACCCACAGCATGAAGCTGCCACCACCATGCTTCAATGTAGGGATGGTACATGGTGATAAGCCAGGTTGGCCAGGTGATAAGCGGTGCCTGGTTTCCTCCAGACATGACGCTTGGCATTGTAGCCAAAGAGTTCAATTTGGTTTCATCAGACCAGAGAATCTTGTTTCTCATGGTCTGAGAGTCTTTTAGGTGCCTTTTGGCAAACTCCAAGCGGGGTGTCATGTGCCTTTTACTGAGGAGTGGATTCAGTATGGCCACTCTACCATAAAGGCCTGATGGTTGTTGTTCTGGAAGGTTCTCTTATCTCCCAACTCTGGAGCTCTGTCAGAGTGGCCATCGGGTTCTTGGTCACCTCCCTGACTAAGGCCGTTCTCCCCCGATTGCTCAGTTTAGCTGAGCAGCCAGCTCTAGAAAGAGTCCTGGTGGTTCCAATCTTCTTAAAACTGATGGAGGCCACTGTGTTCTTCTGGACCTTTAATGCTGCAGACATTTTTTTGTACACTTCGCCAAATCTGTACCTTGACACAATCCTGTCTCGGAGGTCTACAGACAATTCCTTTGAATTCATGGCTTGGTTTTTGCTCTGACATGCATTGTCAACTGTGGGACCTTATATAGACAGGTGTGTGCCTTTCCAAATCATATCCAATAAATTTTATTTACCACAGGTGGACTCCAATCAAGTTGTTTAAACATTTTAAGTATCAATGGAAACAGGATGCACCTGAGCTCAATTTTGAGTGTCATAGAAAGGGTCTGAATACTCAAGTAAATGTAATATTTCATTTTTTATTTTTAATAAATTTGAAAAAATTTCTGAAAAACCTGTTTTCGCTCTGTCATTATGGGGTATTGTGTGTAGATTGATGAGAATAGAAATTAATTTAATCAATTTTAGAATAAGGCTGTAACATAGGGGTGAAGGGGTCTGAATACTTTCTAAAGGCACTGTAACTAAATTTTGGTCGCCTTACAGCAGTGGGCATGTGACAGCCTTAGCAATGCCTGATCATCATGAAATTTCTATGTACGTTGGTGTCTTCCTTGTTCTGCTTCCTGCTAGACTTAACGTGACACAGGCATTTCGCAGACACTCTTATCCAGAGCAACTAACACAACATTTTACATTGCATCCGTTTATGCATGTGAATATACTAAAGCAATGCAGGTTATGTACCTTGCTCAAGGGTTCAATGGCAGTGTACTACCCAGTAATCAAATATTTGTGAGGTTTCAAGGTCAGCTCTTTACACACTATAGTACACTGTCACCTCAACGTCATGGGAGCGCACACAGAGTGACTTCATTGGATTTCACATCCAATCCCAGGACCCCAGTTCCAGCATTGAACCTAGTGGTTTTACACAGTCTGAATGAAGACACAGAATGGTATGCATTCCAAGATCTGCATGATAAAGACTGTTTCTGTGTCTGTGTGTATTGTATATAGCCACCCAAAGTACCCGGAACTTTTAGTCCCAGGAACTACTTTTCAAGGAATTAAAAGGTTCCTTCAGTCCATTGTTGTCTGCGTTTCCACCGCGGTCTAAAGTCCTGCGACGATTAGGCAAATTAGCCCGCTGACGTATGAAAAAGCGACGTCGTTGGTCCATCTGTCATATGGTTTCTTCTGTAACTCCATACAGTCACCAAAGTATGTTATTTTCCAATAATGCGACAGCCCGGATGGGTTTATTTCACTTATACAACGGGTTACCAACAATGACTATATATGGTTACTTTAGTATTTACTGATTTTTATCGACTTAATCACCTGAAATTGAAATATTCTTCCGTGGCTGTTTGGGCATATTATTTTACCGTTGCCAAGCAAAACTCTCGTTGGTAGTTCGACTTGGACCGTTGTTATGCAACAAACAGGATATAACAGATCAATATACAGATTGTAGCTGTTTTATATATCCTCTCAAACACATTCATTATGTTTTTATGCGAACATTCACTTTCATGTCTTGACATCCGAGGCAACAGAATGCATTCACATTCCACAAATAACTAGTAACAGCATTTATAGCAGAAAACATGCACACGTCGTAAACAATTGGCTGTTGAATTGATTAATTTGACTCTCATCATCATTTCCATATAATCGCAAAATGACAAGAATAAATAGAATGAAAACTCGGACTTGCGTGAAAATTTAAATTAATATTGCAGTGGCAAAGCCACCGTTTGCTTTTATCTTTTAAAGTTACTGCTAGCGGAGCAGCTAAATACTGTGTGCCCTCCAGATGCAAACCACGCACCATAAATTAGAGTCCATCTAGAGCAGTGGTTCTTAACCTTGTTGGAGGCACCGAACCCCACCAGTTTCATATGCTCATTCACCGAACCCTTCTTTAGTAAAAAAACTAACTAACTGCAGACTAGACTGAGGGGTGGACCTCTGCGGCGGAGGCTCCACCGAACCCCTGAGACCGACTCACCGAACCCCTAGGGTTCGACCGAACCCAGGTTAAGAACCACTGATCTAGAGTCTTCCTGGTCTTTTTGTGGAATTGAAGAATCGCATAGTAAAATTATGGCAGTTTGAAAAAGCAAAAGGGACGATTACTAGAATTAACCCGTTATTTTACCCTGACAAAAAGCGCGGAAGGTGATTTTTTACAGTTTGCTTTTACTGTATTCCCAATGTAAATTACGCATAACTACTGCATACCTCACATAACCGTGTCAAGCGTTTTGAGTCAGTTATAACGGGCTAACAAAGAAGGTCCGGATGAAAATATTCAGCAACGAATTAAATTGTTTGAATGTTTTGGTATGTAATATGCTGTCCCAGCACGAATGCTTAATATTTTATACAACAGACTTAATGCTAAAGCAAGAAAAGAACAGAAGAGCACACAAAATAATCCTCAATCTTAATTTCTCATTTGTAGACGTTGGCAGGCTATAACCAAAAGTAGGCTACTGCGCCGCCTAACATTAAGTTTGAATTCAAGTTATTATTTTGAAAATAATAAATTGGTTTGCGGCTGCAAATTTTTAAAAATGGTGATTGAAATAAAATGCTGCGAGTACTTGACCAATCAGAAATGTTCAGCATTTTTGTCTCTATGTGCAAGAGAAAAAATGATAGGGAGAGAGATTGTGTGAATATGGGGGAAAGGGATAGAGGGGAGGTGGAATAGAATGTTCAGTTCTTAATGAAACAGAGGGATTTGTCTTATATATTGATAGATGGCCATTCAGCCCAGTGATCTACTTGTCATTGTTAAGATACAGTCAGACAGAGGAGTACCAGAGAAAGACATAAATGGACATAAATGACCTGATGTGGTGATCTCTGTCTCTGAGTATTAGCCTCAACAGCTGCCTCTAAGGCCCAGGCTGATATTACAAAAACACAGCAGTCTGAATACAGCCGATGAGATGTCCACCATTACAGTACATAGCAGATAAAGGGAAACCCAAATAGGAAACAGGAAATAAATTTGGGTGACCAAAGTGTGTAATGAGCCATGGCATATGAACATCATGCCATGCAATTTATGTCACACTATTTGACATTTTACTTTTTTAAATTAGCGGAAAGTGTAATTTGTATAATTTCAATGGTCACCTTTTCATCAGAGCTTGATATTGTGAATGCCACGTTTGGTTTCATATAAATTTGGTTGTTAGTCTGTTATTTGGAGGTCCATTTCTCTGAGGTTCCGCTGAATGTATTGACACTGGTCACTGGTTTTTTCTTTGTAAAGTTTTTTAAACTTAAAAACACTCAAATAATTAATAAGTCCATAATTGGATTCTGTATCACACAGCAGTACCCTGAGCATACTGGCAGCACAATAGAAGTGCATGTGCCGTCTGCTTAGGAGGAGAAGAACCAATGGCAAGCCATTTTAATTTTATTTCCATTTCAACATTCTCGTACCAGTTCAGTTTTTAATTATTAGAATGATAATGGAGCATCGCGTAGTTCTGGCAGGCCACGAGAGTCAAGCGCTCCGGCTGAATCAGCTGATGGCTCAGCTGAGTGATGTTCGCCTATCACAGTACATTCACTAACAGGGCGGTCTACTTAAACAGCCTCCCTCTACTCATTCGGCTGCTCCTCCTGAATGCAAGAGCTGCACGTTGCTTCGTAAATCCCCTCCACCACCCCAGCTCCATCCCCATGCGTCAAGAATTTACATTTCTCCATTCCTATGTGTTAAGAATTTGTATTGCTCCATCCCTATGTGTTAAGAAATTACATTGCTCCATTCCTATGTGTTAAGAACTTGCTTTGCTGCTGGATCTGTTCTGTGTGTACCCCTCTATGGGGGTTTGGCTGCTGGCCTCCCGGCCTTATCCACGCGGGCTGCGTGGTTGGCGGGAGAGCTCCAGAACAGAGCCATACCGCCAAACATATCTGTATTACCTTTATTGTCAATAAAGTTCTACTTTGATGACAGTGGTCCTGACAGAAACATGATTAATTCCAATTCATGGTTGTGAAGGTATCATAAGCACAGCATCATATAAATATGTGTGGCTTTAATTCCAGTCAGCTTAAAACACGACAGGAATTGGATAAGAATGTTCAAAGCACATTCTGAGAAAGGAATAGAAAATCTACATTCATTATTTGCCCCAAGATGGAAAACTGTGCAACAGTAGGAAAAAATGTTAGTACATTTCCTTGTTTGATATATTCACGGCAATTTGTTGTGAACTTCTGCATTGGTCAAAGTCTTTCCTGATGGAAATGTTTGAGAATATACAAAGGAAAGAAGTTCAGGTTTTTCTGAGAATATTAGCCTATTTCTGTCCCAAAAGAAATTAGTAGTGGAGGGTCCACATTGTCTCTTGTTAACTATATACTAATGGGAACATTCGTCAGACTTGACTTAGCTTTGATAAACCCCATGGATCTCTGTCAATCTCTGTCAAACTGTGATCACCAGGCCCTGTAGGGCTGTGACAGTGATTGACAGCCACTTTGGGTTGGACACTAAATGTCAATTTATCACATGTGGCAGTTGACCTCTTTCTAAATCATTTTAGCTGGGCTGACTTATATATTTCCTAATTTCTGTAGCAGAATATTTATGGATTTGTTGAGGCAAACTGTACTGCTGGCAAAGCACAGAAACAATCAGCTCTATTTTCCAGCCGGCCCATGACGTGTTGCGTGCCTCACACTGGCATTTTTGTCAGATTTTGACACACCTAAGCCAATTGTTAATTTCCTGACTCACCGCACAACAAAATGGGAGGAGATTCACTGCTGAGGGTGCATCAGTCAAGATTGAGCAGCGGACTGCAATTCTGGTGCAGTTAATTGAAGTTTTTCCCGTCCATCTGGTCGGTGATTTGCGCCCTTGCCACCTGCCTTCTCAGACTTACGTCTACGGCATGTATTTGCAGCCCAACATAGGGCAGATTGCTAATGTCAGGGCAATGCACTGCACACATGATCACAGCCTATTAAAAAGCCAATCAATGGTTTTCATGGATCACGTGCTGTCCAATTTGACTTTGATATAAATACCATAAGCTGGAAAAAATAATAATATGCATTTATTGTTCATTGTCTTTTTTCTTTTTTGTAATTTTAATTCCTGCATTTATTTATGTTTTTAATAGTTTATGGATTTTTTAACTGTGGTCCTGGGGGTATAGTATTCTGTTATCTGTCTTACACCTGACTGTATGGACAATAACAATAAATGCAACTTAAAAAATCTTTTTATTTTAATTATGTATCTGCAGATAAAATGAATGTATGAGCCATGATGCCCCAAGAACAACATTCATGTGAATATTTCCAAAGAAAGTTATCTTCATTAAAGGCTTAACAATTGACTAATTAGGCTGGTTACACCTACTTATGTATCAGTATCAGGCCTAATATAAAAGTAGCTTTGACTAAGTGAACTGTATATGACGCTCATGCAGATTAAGGAGACAATTCAAGGAAGATCTGACAAATTGCCAGAAGGATTATTGTATTTGGCAAGACAGAAAAAACTCTGTTTTTGTGATTTCTTTAGTCATATGTTTATTTGGATGACTAGTCTTTATTTAAATTTGTTGGCATAATGGTGTACATAATTGCTCGCCACAGGTGCAGAAGTTATAAAACCGAGATATTTAAGCATTGACATACCTTCTGTGAACTGACTGATGAAGAGTAAAAAAACTGCATCTATCCCATGCCATGTTGAATGAGGTCTGTGGGATAGTTGCAGCTGACATCAAGGGCAACACAACAGGTTCCTGCACACTCCCACTTGTGCTCAATGTAATATCAGTTCTTGACTTTCTTCTATGAGTTTTGTGGCTGGTGTGAGCCAGAGCTCTGTCAATTTGGTTTTTCATGCAGTTTGTTCAAGTTTAGTCCAACATGCCAGTATGTACATTGTTTTTTCTTCATCATCCAATCTCCCAAGGTTTTGGGTGCCATCGATTGCAAACATGCGTGTCTACCCAACCACTCACCTAGGTGAATCAAAAGGGGATCCATTCCATTAACATTCAGGTAAGTGATTCTAATGAATTAGTAAATGGACGCAGGAGTAAAGTATCAAGACGGTCGGATCCTGTCGCTGTTATGCCTTCACCATCAACTATGCGCACATTTACAACACTTGCGCAAGGTGGGTATAAACTTGGTACATACAGACGGGTGACAAATTAAAGAAAAAACCAACATAAAATGTCTTAATAAGGCGTTGGACCACCACACCAAAATCAGCCGTTTTGCATAGGACAGAGGACACGGCTCCTCCAGTGAACCAGCAGGACATCCCAGTCTTCAGCCAGCAACTAGACAGCTTGTGTATAAAATCCTCTGATCATTAAAGGCTTGAGAGTATAAATATTGTCTCTGAGCATAACATTTTCTTTCTCTCTTAGTTCTCTTTGTCTTTGGTAAATGAATGTCTTATGTTAAAAAGTGTCCTGTCTCTTTCTTTTTATATGCGTGCTGTATTGAGCTAAACAAACTCAAATTAAAGGTCTTGGTAGTTCACTCTTAAATTATAAAAAACTCTTCATGGTAAATAATTAGCTGGTGCCCTGTTGCCAGAGAAAATACTTGAGCCAACTCAGAGGTAGAAAACTAGAAGGGTGGAGTAATACAAACTAGCTAATGCCACTAGACTTCCAATGTCCCCTGATCAGACTTACCTCCCCATTTCCAAAGTGTCACACTAATCTAATCAGTTTCAGCAAGCATATACTGTCTCAGACAACCATTTAATAAAAATTTGTTTAGTTATCCACCCAACCCCTTCCCCCGTTTTCTCCCCAATTTCTGATTACCTGATCATGCTCACCACTGTCCAAGGTTCAGAGGGAGGAAAGATGACCCCTCAATAATTACCCACCAATCATCAGGACAGTCTTCAGTGGAATATGTACTTACCATAAAACGTCCAATAGATTTAAAGTCTCTAAAAATCACTAGTCTCTAATAATAAAAATTATGAGACCATGATGCGCAATGTTCATTTTGAAAGCAAGCATTGTGGTAACCGTTTTCACAATCTAAAAAGATGTTTATGTTCATGTTAATTTGTACCATGATCATAAACATATTTTTTGTGCACCATTTGTTGTAAAATGGTTATAAGCAAATGTATCAGGAGAGCTAGCACAGACTTAAAGTACTTTTCATAAAACACATCATTTTCATGCACATTTTTTATTTAACTCCATACGTCCATGTAGTCTCATGACCTGTTAAAGACCAAAACCCTTCATCAGCTCAGAAACCTCAGGTCACATGGATGGCTAACAGATCAGTCAACAGGATGATTTTCCACCATATGACAAGTGGAATTGTAGGCAGGTGTGATGCTGATTGTTAGGAAAGTTAGGAAATTTGTGTTTGGTCGATCATATCTCTGTTGTCACTGTATTATTAGCATTGCATGTTACATCATTGGAAAGCATGTTTGTTTCCCTTTCCAATGATGTCCCATTTGTAAGGATCATGCATTTGTGGGATGAGCAGCACAGCTGATTATGTGGGTGGGGTCCCAAGTGAAATGTGCCAAATTTCCCTGCCAATGTCAAACAGTGTATTGTCCTGTTGGTACTGACTCTATTGTTTTGAGTTGTTTGGGGGATTGGATGATTGAACTCTCTATCAGTAACAAGGAACAAACAAGACATATTGGTAATTTTACGCTTTATTCATTGAACAAACAGTCAGGAGCCTCAGTAGCGGGTGGAAGAACCATACGCAGCCACAACAGCCTGGCACCTCCTCCTCATGCTGGTCACCAGCCTGGTCACGCATTGCTGTGGGATGGCATTCCATTCCTCAACCAGGATTCGTCGCAGGTCAGCCAACGTGGTTGCGTTTGTCACTCTAGCACGTACAGCACGCCCGAGTTGTCCCACAAGTGTTCAATTGGGTTGAGGTCTGTGCTGTTGGCAGGCCATTCCATTCAACCACGTTGGCTGACCTTCACGGAAATGAACAGGCTTTCCAATGATATAAGATACAATGCTAATAATACAGTAACAACAGAGATATGATCGACCAAACACAAATTTCTAAACTTTTTTTGAAGAGTTTATTAACTGGAGTGCCATGAAAATGTATTTGCCCCCTTCCTGATTTCCTCTATTACTGCATATTTGTCACACTGAATGGTTTCAGATCTTCAGAAAAAGGGAAACTGACTCAAGACAAAACACATTTTATAAATTATTATTTCATTTATTTAATTAAAATAAATTATCAAACACCCATATCATCATCCATGTGGAAAGATAATGGTCCCCTTAGTTACTCAATCAACCAAATAACCACATTCCATTGATTATTAGATTCAGCTGACTGAACACAGCCAGGCTTCGTTGCAACCCGCCCTGTTCAATATAAACATCACTCATATTGAACCTTACCATCAGAGTGAAATAGCCACCACAAAGTTCTACAAGCACACAATGCCATGATCAAAGGAAATTCCAGAAGAGTTGAGAAAAAAGGTTGTTCAAATATATCAGTCTGGGGTTACAAAGCCATTTCTAAGGCTCTCTGACTCCATCGAACCAAATGGAGAGAGCTTGAAACATTGGTGAATCTTCCCAGGAGTGGATAGCCTGCCGAAAGTTCTCAATGCGTGCAGTGACAACTTATCCAGGAAGTCACAAAAGATCCCAAAAGAACACTGAAGAACTGCATGCATCTCTATCCTCAGCTAAGATCAGTGTTCATGACTCCACAATAAGAAAGATACTGGGCAAAAATGGGATGGGAGAGTAACAAGGTGAAAACCACTGCTTACCAAGAGAAACATCAACGGACATCTCGCAAAAAAGCACCTGGATGATCCCCTTACCTTTTGGGATGTTGTTTTATGGAAAGATGAGTCAAAAGTAGACATTTTTGGATGACACAGGTCCCATTATTTCTGGTGTAAAGCAAATATGAAATTTCACTTTAAGAATATCATACCAACAGTCAAACATGGTGGTGGTAGCGTGATGGTGTGGAGATGCTTTGCTGCCTTGACATGAACAACGTCCTGTTGTTGAAGGGACCCTGAATTCTGACAGACAATTCTTAAGACAATTCTGTACCAGACAATTCATATGGAGAATGTGGGCATCTGTCCGTGAGCTGCCGCTGAAGAATAATTCAGTTATGCAGCAAACCAATGATCCAAAACACAAAAGCAAATCTGTTCTGTCTTGAACTCAATAGAGATATTGTGGCAGGAACTTAAATAAGCAGTTTATGCTTGAAAGCCAATTAATTTGTCTGAATTAAATTTCCACCAAGAAGAGTGTGCTATAGTTCCTCCACAGTGATGTGGAAAGACTGATATCAAATTATAGAAAATGTTTTGTTGCAGTTATTTCTGCTTACAGTGGTGCAACCAGTTAAGTTTAAGGGGGCAATTAATTTTACACATGGGTGATATGTGTGTTTGATAACTTTTTTCATTAAATGAAACAATAATTTTAAAAAATGTGTTTTGTGTTTACCCAGGTTCCTTTTATCTAATATTACATGTTGTCTAAAGATCTGAAACCATTAAATGTTAAAAATATGCAATAATAGAAGAAATCAGGAAGGGGCCAAATATTTTTCACGATATTTGCAGTATATATTGTAGTGAGATTCACTCAGATGAATGGAGTTTCAACAACTTATTGAAATAACACAGACACGACAATGGTTTATAAATGAAGAATATACATTTATTGATGATGATAATGAGTTGGTAACATGCTAATTGAAAACAATAATTTGTATAATATGATGAATAAGATTATACAAGGAAAGGATGATTTTGCGATGGCTAAACATAGGAGGTTGGCAGTACTAACAAAAGGTTAGTTTGTGTTATTGATTAGTTACACGCTACTCTGTTACTTGGTTAATTTGTTGTATCAGTCTCATAAAAATAAAGTTTAACAACGTAAACTATAAGGTCAGGGAATTTGCTATGCCCAACCAACATACGCACAACAAACCAAACACAATAACAAACAGCAGTAAAATAACCTAAACAGGTATTTAAAATTTTACTCTATGCTATACTTTGATGTCAGTGTCAAATATGCGTTTCAATACTCAACAGTGATAATAAGGGAAGCCAGTCCTTAATTCCGTCAGGTGATGCTCGTTCAGCTCGTCAGCTCGTCCCAGGGGTCTGTGGCAGGTGCGCAGAGACCTGGGAAACGTCTTCAGTGAAGTCGGGGTTGCAACGGTTTCCAGTCAAGATGACAGATGTGCACAAATCTTCCACTTGGGTCTCAGCCGCAAGGGAGATACGGAGGAAAAGTATGTAGATACGTGTTCCTCAAACAGCTGTAGGTGGAAAATAAACCGGCTTGGTTTATTTCGCGGACAATGGCAGGCCAAATCAGGCAGGTCTCCAGCGAGGTGTGAGTTGGGAAGCGCAGCAAAGTCCAGCAATGTCCTTAAGGAGATGCGCGCCTGGTCGTTTAGGCAATGCCTTACCTCAGAGCAAAGTTTTTTTGATTACTTTTATGGCTCAAAAGTCACTGATGCGACGGAACCCCACGTGTGATCTCTGAAATGTGATTGGTTTATTATTATGGGAACACAAACATTTGATTGGCTGGTGCTATTGCAGCGGTCAATGAAACATGGAAAGATAGACCATTGATGACTGCATTAATGTTTAAGCTTGTTAAATCGGGCTCCCCATTCCTCCAAAATGGGGGTGTTCCTTGCCCAAAGCTGATGCTTAATTGCACATTCACAAGAGGAAGGGGACTGGCACGTACTTCCTTGGATGACAAAGAAAGTTAATGATTCAGTCTCGTGGTGTGGGAGCCAGAGGCCCCAAAGTTCCTGTGTATAGCTATATATTGTTACAATATACACCGTATAATTACACTCAGACGCCACATTATAATGTACACCAATCTAGAATGGCGTAGGACCCCCCTTTTGTCTCCAGATTCAACAAGATGCTGGAAACATTCCCTGGGGATTTTGGTCCATGCTGACTCGATAGCATCACACAGCTCCAGCAGATATTTTGGCTACAAATTCAAGCTGCAAACCTCCCGTTCTGCCTTACCCCAAAGGTACTCTATTGGATTGAGATCTGGGGACTGTGCAGGCCACTGTAGTAAACTGAAAGCTCTGCCATGTTCGTGGAACCAGCTTGAGAGGATGCATGCTTTGTGACATGTTGCATTATCCTGCTAGAACTATCCATTTTCAGAAGGGTAGACTGTGGCTAAAGGGGTGCACATGGTCAACAACAATATTTAAGTAGACTGGAATTCAAATGATTCCTCCATTGGTATCACTGGGCCTAATGTGTGCCAAAAAAAACTAGTCATTGTAATATCCTATGTTGCACTGAGTCTAGGAACTCAGGTGGATGACGCAATCAAGTGCGCCACAGTGTGGAATGGAAGTAAAATAAAATGGTTGCATGAGTGTGCTGAACGTGACTACTAGTTTTGTTTATTTGGACAATTCACTGTCGAATAGAACAGAACATTACAGTCATGAACCATTATACCAAGACCAGCTGCCTGTACTGTTGACAAGGATGGATCCATGGATTCATGCTGTTTACGACAAGTTCTGACCCTACAGCAGTGACCTGTCACAGCAGAAATTGAGATTTTTCAGACTGGACTATACTTTTCCAAACTTTAATCATTTTAGTGATCACCTGCCCACTGTACCCCCATCTTCCTTTTATTAGTTGACAGTAGTCAGCTGCTGTAACTGAAGGTTCAATACGTTGTGCATTCAGAGATGGCCTTCTGCTTGTCACTGTTGTAAGAAGCTGTTATTTGAGCATCTGTGGCCTTCCTGTTGGCTTGAATAAGTTTGCCCATTCTCCTCTGACCTCTCTCATTAACAAGGTGTTTTTTCTCACAGAAATGCTGAACACTGGATGTTTTTGTTATCACATCATTTTTAGTAAAGTCTAGAGATTGTAGTGTGTGGAAATCCAAGGAGGGCAGTTGTCTCTGCAATGCTGGAACCACCACACCTAGCATCAATCACCACAGTGGGCACTGAGTGGGCATATATCAAAAAATAATGTATTTACAGAATTCATGTCAAGGTTTGTAAATGGGAAATGGAATGGATTCGTAGATTAAAATATTGGATTTTGAGAATTCATCATTATATGTGTGTGCGTGTCTGTGTGTATTTATACAAACAGTGTGAGTATATATTTATCTGCCATGTGCAGTAGCCTATATGTGTGTGGCACGCGTGACTTTAGCTCACGCAGCACATGTGAGAGCACTACTCCAGTGTGCACGTGCCAGGGAAGTCTGCTGTCTTAGAGACACAGCCCTCCCTGCCCACCTCCCCAATGGCTGCCCCCTTTCCCTAATTACCATCTCCTGATTCCAGTACGGCATACACCCCCACAAGCCCCCTGGAGCTACAGAGCTAATTCTGAACACATTTTTTCTTTTCATCTGAAACAGTTTCTCCCTCTCTCTCATTCTGCCTGATCCCATGGGACCCATTCCTCGCTTCGCTCTTAAGAACTGGTGTGAGAATCCAAAAAGAGAGGGAGCGAGAGAGAGAAAGAGAGAGAAAGAGAGAGAGATGAGCTTCTGCAGCCCCCCTCCTAAAACATTTCTCCCAAAACAACAGCAGCTTCCTGCAGTCTTTGCAGTGGTACTTGCAGAAAGGTAGCATATTAACAGATCTTTTCAAGTTACTTTACCACAAAGCAACACGAGAGAGGGTCCTCAGGATCCCTAGGCACATTATTACACCGCCATATTGTAATGAGTGCTTGCGCACCACTACTGTATCTCTGGAACAGACATAACCTTTTCCTTGTGGCTCTTCTCAAGACGCCTAAGCTCATGGTCCCTCAGACCTTACTAGGACCATATTGATAGTCATATTGCATGGACCACTGGGACACCGCAACCATATTCAGTCTTTCACAACATTTATGGACAGAATGGACCCCCCAACACACACACACTAGCAGCATGGCTATGAATATATATCTCATAAAAAACACGTTTTCAACGTACAAAAATGCCAAGTTACTCACACATACAAGACATACACCGTCTATAACTCATTCATTCAGACTGCCAAAATCCAGGCCTGCCATTAAAAGTATTGATATCAAAATGACGCCAAGTTACGGTACTACAAACAATATAGGCTATCTTGCCTCACCGAAATTAAATAAGATGTATTCCAAAGCAATGCTACCCAATATTTCCTCAATTCTTTCAAGTCACTTGACAGGCCAAACATATGTGTGGATGGTTTTCTCACAGTCAAGATTGATCGAATAGGCGTCTATATGTCCAATTTGTATTGGTATGTATGTATTTCACTGCCCAGCCTTTCTGTTGCGTGAATGATTGTATGTTTCTTGGTATAAATGTCTGTTCATAAATGTAACGTGCTGCGAGGGAAATGTCCCCATGGGGATAAAGAAGTTCTCTATGTATGTATGTACAATATGTATTTCACATGCAGTATTTATTGTGTCACGGTACGGGTAGAGGGGACCCAAACGCAGAGGGGAAAAAAACACGAACTCAAAAGGGAAAATTAACAAAGATTTTACTAACAAAAAGTGCAAACAACCAGGGAACAGACAAGGGCACGAAGGCCAAAACAAACTCAAAAAATATCGAAATAAAACAGAAAACAAGTCGAACTCACAAACACGGGCAGGGCAGGGCAGAACACGGACAGGGCAGAACACGGGAAGGCAGAGCACAAGGAAAGGTAAAACAAAACACAGGCAGGTAGATATGGTGAAAACAAACAGATGTCGGGAACAAACACAAACAATATCTAATGAAACAACAGGAACTCAAAAACACAGGCAGGACAGAGTACAAGTGGAACAAACACAAACAGGTCACAAACACAGGCAGGTACAAAGGGTCTAAAACATACGCAAGTTGGGAACAAACACAGGAACAAAGGAAATGCAGAAACTCCAAAAAAACACTAGAAAGCCAAGAACAGGAACACATGAACAGAAAACAAGTCGAACTCACAAACACGGGCAGGGCAGAACATGGACAGGGCAGAACACGGAAAGGCAGAGCACAACAATCTGACATAACCACAAGGAACCAGCACCTGAGTCAAGGGAGGGGGAAACTTAAATAGACAGGGGTAACAAGACACAGGTGAACTCAAAAAACAATCAAACCAGAAGGAGGGGATAAGACACAGGTGGGAACAATGATGGGATAACGAGACAAACCAATAATACAATTAACAGGGGGGGAACAGGACACAAAACAGAAGTGCCGCCATCTGGCGGCCCAACAGGGAAAACGCAGACAGGAACACCGGAACATGACAGTACCCCCCCCCCAAGGGACGGCTCCTGACGTCCCAGGAGGCCGACCCGGGGAGGGAGTCAACAGAGGGTGGGGGCTGGAGACAGGACTTAGGACTGGACAAGACAAGAACAGGGACAGAACACGGGAACAAGACTCTGGACCGGACTCTGACGGGGGAACAGGACTCAGACAGGAACAGGGACTGGACACAGAACTGGGGTAGGAACAGGACTGGACTGGACAGGACAAGACTCAGGGCTGGACTGGACAGGACAGGAACAAAACAAGAACAAAACTCGGGGCTGGAGGGGAACTCGGGGCTGGACTGGACTCAGGGCTGGGCAGGACACGGGGAGACTCAGGGCTGGGCAGGACTCGGGCGACACGGGGAGACTCAGGGCTGGGCAGGACTCGGGGAAACTCAGGGCCCGCACATCGGGCGACACGGGGAAATTCAGGGCCCGCACATCGGGCGACACGGGGGAAACTCAGGGCCCGCACATCGGGCGACACGGGGGAAACTCAGGGCCCGCACATCGGGCGACACGGGGGAAACTCAGGGCCCGCACATCGGGCGACACGGGGGAAACTCAGGGCCCGCACATCGGGCGACACGGGGAAATTCAGGGCCCGCACTCCGGGCGACACGGGGAAATTCAGGGCCTGCACTCGGGCGACATGGGAACTCAGGAAACCAGGGGGGGACTCAGGAAACCAGGGGGGACTTGGACAGGGGCAAGGCAGACATACAGGACAGGACTGAGACGGGGCACGACAACACTGGACTGGGTTGGACAAGACTGAGGGGGGAAACAGACTGCCAGATACTGGCACAATCGGGAGACCTACAAGGACAGACACAGGGACAAGCAGGCGGGGAGGCACACGGCGACACCGACGGACACACAAAGGGACAGGCAGACAGGGAAGGCGAGGGGGGAGCCCAACAACTGACATAGGGACTGACACACAGGCAAACAAGACAAAACACACGCGGACTGGCACACTGACAGACAGGCAGACAGGCGGGCAAACACGTTGGCCGATGGGCTGACGGCTTGGGGGGCAGACAAACAGGCCAACAAACTGGCTGACACACATACGGGTAGACCAACAGACAAACAGGCGGGCAGACAATTAGACAGGGGGGCCGGGGAACACACAGACACACGGTTGGGAGGACGAACACCAAAGGGAGAATGGACACCAGGGGGAGCGACGAGACCGGGGGAGGGACGACCACTGGGGGGAGGACGGACTCCGGGGAAGAGACGATCACTGGGGGAAGGACCGACACCGGGGGAGAGACGACCACTGGGGGGAGCGACGAGACCGGGGGAGGGACGACCACTGGGGGGAGGACAGACTCCGGGGAAGAGGCGACCACTGGGGGAAGCGACGACACCGGGGGAGGGGCGACCACTGGGGGAAGCGACAACACCGGGGGAGAGACGATCACTGGGGGAAGGGCGAACACTAGGGGGAGCGAGAACGCCAGGGGAAGCACGAACGCCAGGGGGCAAGGTGTGGACACTAGGGGGAGCGAGAACACTAGGGAAAGAACGGACACTGGGGGGCGCGAGAACACTAGGGGGAGCACGAACGCCAGGGGGAGCACGAACGCCAGGGGGCAAGGTGTGGACACTAGGGAGAGCAAGAACACTAGGGGAAGAACGGACACTGGGGGGCGCGAGAACACTAGGGGGAGCACGAACGCTAGGGGGAGAACGAACGCCAGGGGGAGCACGAACGCCAGGGGGCAAGGCAGGTGGCTTAGCCTGCGGGGCGGCCAGAGCAGTCTGCGGCGGCCCCTGCGGAACAACAGATGGGACCGTTGTCCTCTCCGGGGCTCTGGACGGCTCCGGAGGCCCCCCCGGGACTCGAGGCGGCTGCGGAGGCCCCCCTGGGGCTTGAGGCGGCTCCGGAGGCCTCTCCGGGGCTCGAGGCGGATCTGGGAGCCTCTCCGGGGCTCGAGGCGGATCTGGGAGCCTCTCCGGGGCTCCAGGTGGCTCTGGGGGCCCCTCCGGGACTTGGGGCAGAGCAGGCCGTGAGGGCCGCTCCGGGACTTGGGGCAGAGCAGGCCGTGAAGGCCGCTCCGGGACTTGAGGCAGAGCAGGCCGTGAAGGCCGCTCCGGGATTTGAGGCAGAGCAGGCCGTGAAGGCCGCTCCGGGACTTGAGGCAGAGCAGGCCGTGAAGGCCCCTCCGGCACTCGGGGCAGAGCAGGCCGTGAAGGCCACTCCGGCACTCAGGGCAGAGCAGGCCGTGAAGGTCCCTCCGGCACTCGGGGCAGAGCAGGCCGCGAAGGTCCCTCCGGCACTCGGGGCAGAGCAGGCCGCGAAGGTCCCTCCGGCACTCGGGGCAGAGCAGGCCGTGAAGGTCCCTCCGGCACTCGGGGCAGAGCAGGCCGTGAAGGTCCCTCCGGTACTCGGGGCAGAGCAGGCCGTGAAGGTCCCTCCGGCACTCGGGGCAGAGCAGGCCGTGAAGGCCCCTCCGGGACTTGGGGTGGAGCAGGCGACAGGAACACAGACCACAGCTGTAGGGAACCTGGCTGGGCAGCCGGACGGGACCGGCGGGACCCCCGCGGGCCGGACCCCGGAAAAATGGCAAGCCGAGACCCCTCAAAAGGGTCAGGATCCGCCTGCTGATCAGCAGGAGGTCCGGCCGACCGGGAGGCAGCCCGACCACGGCGCCTCCGCGACCGCCCGCCCCGGGCACTGGGAGGCTCAAGCTCCCACCACCCCGATGGCATGTTAAACGATTAAAAAAAAACTCTGCTGGGTCCCACACTGGCTGGTTCCTTCTGTCACGGTACGGGTAGAGGGGACCCAAACGCAGAGGGGAAAAAAACACGAACTCAAAAGGGAAAATTAACAAAGATTTTACTAACAAAAAGTGCAAACAACCAGGGAACAGACAAGGGCACGAAGGCCAAAACAAACTCAAAAAATATCGAAATAAAACAGAAAACAAGTCGAACTCACAAACACGGGCAGGGCAGGGCAGAACACGGACAGGGCAGAACACGGGAAGGCAGAGCACAAGGAAAGGTAAAACAAAACACAGGCAGGTAGATATGGTGAAAACAAACAGATGTCGGGAA
This sequence comes from Anguilla anguilla, assembly GCF_013347855.1. NCBI lineage: Eukaryota > Metazoa > Chordata > Actinopteri > Anguilliformes > Anguillidae > Anguilla > Anguilla anguilla. The sequence continues at coordinate 41,305,046 of NC_049204.1, read as the reverse complement.
CAAACACAAACAATATCTAATGAAACAACAGGAACTCAAAAACACAGGCAGGACAGAGTACAAGTGGAACAAACACAAACAGGTCACAAACACAGGCAGGTACAAAGGGTCTAAAACATACGCAAGTTGGGAACAAACACAGGAACAAAGGAAATGCAGAAACTCCAAAAAAACACTAGAAAGCCAAGAACAGGAACACATGAACAGAAAACAAGTCGAACTCACAAACACGGGCAGGGCAGAACATGGACAGGGCAGAACACGGAAAGGCAGAGCACAACAATCTGACATAACCACAAGGAACCAGCACCTGAGTCAAGGGAGGGGGAAACTTAAATAGACAGGGGTAACAAGACACAGGTGAACTCAAAAAACAATCAAACCAGAAGGAGGGGATAAGACACAGGTGGGAACAATGATGGGATAACGAGACAAACCAATAATACAATTAACAGGGGGGGAACAGGACACAAAACAGAAGTGCCGCCATCTGGCGGCCCAACAGGGAAAACGCAGACAGGAACACCGGAACATGACATTATTGTACGTAGCAAATATACAATAACTTGTACATTTACTCAAATTCAGTTCAGAAGCAAGTATAAACATGTTTTCTGGAGAAATATGCTTCCTGTACTTTCTACATGAATTCCAATGTGTTCCATGAGGCAATTCTAAATATTTCACACTTTGATCTCACACAAATTTTGCATGACATTGTCAAATGGTAAGATTACAAAACACAGGGCCAAGTGACTTGAAAGAATTGAGGAAATATTGGGTAGCATTGCTTTGGAATACATCTTATTTAATTTCGGTGAGGCAAGCCTATATTGTTTGTAGTACCGTAACTTGGCGTCATTTTGATATCAATACTTTTAATGGCAGGCCTGGATTTTGGCAGTCTGAATGAATGAGTTATAGACGGTGTATGTCTTGTATGTGTGAGTAACTTGGCATTTTTGTACGTTGAAAACGTGTTTTTGATGAGATATCATTTCTTTTTGCAAAGCGTTTTATTATGAGAGTGAGAAATGCGAAGTGATCCTGTAAGAAACAGTTGTGGATTATGGCTATCGTTGTGTGAATTTGTACAGTCTGATGAGCGTGTACCGTTTAGCAGTTTCAGTTTGCTATATATGTAAAAGAGTGGCTGTGACAAAGCGTGCGGTGGCGTAATCGTAAACGCATCAGAAACGCAGGTGAAATATGGCCAGTATGTACTCACGGATTTGACGGCCATCCAACGAGCCTTGATTGACAAAAGAATCAGCAAGCCCGTAGAATTAGAGCTCCTTAGGTCGCAACTTGTGTACCCTTCTGTCCTGCTCCGTTGTCTGTTATTTCGTGGAGATGCACTTTTAGTGTTTGTAAGGTTTATAAGGCATTTTGATAGGCTTATCTGCAGGTAGGAATTCTCTTCGCTGTTTTGCTAAGCTAGAACCGGAAAATTTGATAGTGGAGAATAGGAGCAGATGCATATAAAGTCAAAGTCAAAGTGTTTTTATTTGTCAAGTGCACAGTATAACACAGGTCATTCTGAGCAAAGAAATTCTTGTGACATGGCAGGCAGCAACTACGTAGAAGCAAGAGCAAAATATCGAAAATATCTAAAATATATCAAAGAAATATCACACATAATAAAAATACACATAATATTAAACATAGTGTTAAATATTAACAGCAAATAAGTACCAGCCTGTACAGATGGGGGATATGGACAGTGGGAATAGGAGTATTAAATATTGAAATATTAACCATATATAAAGTGCAGGAGTGCTGATGGATATGTGCATAAGATTGTACATTGAACGTACATAGCATACACAGGAGGACATGTGATCAATGTGATCCCAGGGATTTATGTTGCTGGTTGAGAAGCCTGATGGCCTGAGGGAAAAAACTGTTTGTGAGTCTGGTCGTCCGTGCCCGGATGCTCCGGAAGCGTCTGCCAGACGGCAGCAGTGAGAACAGACCATAGCCTGGGTGGCTGAAGTCTGTTATGATTTTCTGTGCTTTCCTGAGGCATCGTGTGTGGTAGATGCCTTGCACAGATGGGAGGTGGCAGCCAATGATGCGCTCCGCTGTCTTCACCACCCTCTGGAGGGCTTTGTGGTCAGCAGCGGAGCAGCTGCCGTACCAGGCAGTAATGCAGCCAGTGAGGATGCTCTCGATGGTGCACCTGTAGAAATTGATGAGGGTCTTAGCAGACATTCCAAACTTCTTGAGTCTCCTCAGGAAGTATAGGCGCTTTTGGGCAGTTTTCACTGCTGCGTCTGATTGCCTGGACCAGGTGAGGTTATCATTTATGACCACACCGAGGAACTTGAAGCAGGAGACTCTCTCCACTTCAGCTCCGTCGATGTGAATGGGGGCGTGACCCCCCCCCTGTCGCTTCCTGAAGTCCACGATCATCTCCTTAGTCTTGCAGATGTTGAGGGAGAGGTTATTGTCCTGGCACCATGTTGCCAAGACACTGACCTCCTCTCTGTAGGCGGTCTCATCGTTGTTGGAGATGAGACCCAGGATGGTGGTGTCGTCTGCAAACTTGAAGATGGCATTGGAGCTGCGTGTGGCCACACAGTCGTGCGTGAACAGGGCGTACAGGAGGGGACTGAGTACGCAGCCCTGAGGGGCTCCGGTGCTCAGGGTCAGTGCAGAAGAGGTGAGGTTACCCATTCTCACCACCTGGGGTCTGCCCGTCAGGAAGTCCAGGATCCAGTTGCAGAGGGAGGTGTTCAGACCCAGGTTCCTGAGCTTGGGAACGAGCTTAGCAGGCACAATTGTGTTGAATGCTGAGCTGTAGTCTATAAACAGCATCCTCACATAGGTGTCTCCTTTATCCAGGTGGGAGAGGGCGGTGTGCACTGTCAGTGCGATGGCGTCGTCTGTAGATCTGTTGGGGCGGTATGCGAATTGGAGGGGGTCCAAGGTGTCAGGAAGAAGGGAGCAGATGTGGGTCCTGACTAGCCGCTCGAAGCACTTCATGATGATGGAGGTCAGTGCTACAGGGCGATAGTCATTCCAGCAGGAGATGGCAGGTTTCTTAGGTACAGGAACAATGATGGTCTGTTTGAAGCAGGTGGGGACTGCAGACTGGTTCAGGGAGAGGTTGAATATAGAGGTGAATACCTCCGCTAGCTGGTCGGCACGCGCGCTGAGGACACGGCCTGGAATGCCATCTGGCCCTGGTGACTTCCGAGGGTTAACTTTTTTAAAAGCTCTCCTCACGTCAGCCGTAGATAGGGACAGAGTGCAGTCGTCCTGGTCCTCATCTAGCCTTACAGTAGGGATGGCGTTGCTTGCCTCAAACCGTGCATAGAAGATGTTGAGCTCGTCCGGAAGAGAGGCGGCGGGCTGGGCATCACTGCTATTTCTCCCTTTGTAGTCTGTGATGGAACGCAGTCCATACCACATGCGTCTTGGGTCGGAACTGTGGTAATCAGACTCCAACTTGTCCCTGTAGGCTCTTTTGGCGTCTCTGATGGCTTTCCGTAGGTCATATCTGGACTTCCTCAAGGCCTCCAGGTCCCCAGAGCTATGGGCAGAGGACCGTGCTCTGAGCTTTGCATGGACATCACCATTAACCCAGGGCTTCTGGTTGGGGAAGATCCTGACATTGACTTTCGGGATGACATCATCAATGCACTTGGAGATGTAGGCTGAGACAGAGTCTGTGTATTCATCAATGTCCCCATCAGCTGCAACACAGAACATCTGCCAGTCTGTGGTTTCAAAACAGTCCTGGAGGGTGGCAATGGATTCCTCACTCCAGCGTTGGACTGCCCGAAAAACCGGTTTTTCCTGTTTTAGTCGTTGTTTGTAGGTTGGGAGGAGAAGAATGGAGGTGTGATCCGCTTTACCAAAGGCAGGGCGGGGGAGGGGTTTATAGCTGTCCCGTATTTGAGTATAACAATGGTCGAGAGTCTGGTCACCACGGGTAGGAAAGTCAATGTGCTGGTGATATTTAGGCAAAGCTTTCCTCATATTAACCCTATTGAAATCGCCAACAACAATAGAAGCTGCCTCAGGGTGAGCATTCTCTAGTCCATTGATTACTCCGTAAAGGTCTTCAAGCATGCGCGTTTTATCCGCCAGCGGGGGTATATAGACGGCTGTGATTATAGCGGAGCTGAATTCCCGAGGGAGGTAGAAGGGACGGACTTTTATAGTTAAGAGCTCCAGGTCTGGTGAGCAGTGTTTAGCGAGTACTGCTACATCCGTACCCCAGCGAGAGTTAACCATAATGCACACCCCTCCGCCTCTGCGTTTACCTGACTCCGTAGTTCTGTCCTGCCGGTAGATGGAAAATCCAGCCGGAGTAGCAGCCGAGTCAGGCACCGCAGGGTCTAGCCAGGTCTCAGTGAACGCCAGCACGCAGCAGTTTGCAATGTCCCGCTGGAAGTTAATCCGTGCGTGTAGATCGTCCATTTTGTTATCAAGGGATTGAACATTTGCCAGTAAAATGCTCGGTAACGGCGGATTGCAGTGTCTCGTCCGAGATCTGCATAGGATACCGGCACGTTTGCCTCTTTTCTTTCTTCTTCGTCGGCGTATTGGTAAACACGGCGGCGGCAGGACAAAGGGGTCGCAGCACGTACTCCGGTAAGTTGAAAAAAAGTTCGTGTCCAGTGCCGAACGAACTCCCAAAAGTGCTTGTCGATCATACTGTATGAGCGACAGTGCAGTATGTGCAAAGATACATAAAAATAAAATAATAATTAACAAGATAGTAAACAAATAGCTACGAGTTGGTTGCGGAGCCATTGTCAGTGCAGCCTTTCCACGGCGCACCGGAACCGGCATATGTCCCAGCAGGCTATGCATATGAGAAAATATCAACAGTGTGAGAGAAATTAGGAGAAATGATGAAATTGCGTAGTTGAAACAATATGTTTTTAGCAGAATGGGCATGTAGGTGAAGGTTGACATGATCACAGACTATAGTGCGAAGTAAATGAAGTGACCATGAGCGAGCTTAGTTTCCTTAGCGAACGGTATATATATGAAATCTGTAGAAAGCATTAGTCGTTAAAGTGGAGGGTTAAATAGCGGGAGATCTATTGCACTAATGTGCTTTTTGTCATGTTCAGTACTAGTAGTTATAATTATGAGTGAGTCATGATTTTAAATGTAATGTTTTAATGGGGAGTTGCAGAACGTACATACGTAGTAATTGTTTGTATGTGGCTAGATAGAGAACAGGGCGAGGTAACATGAATGTAGAAATGTGGCGTTTGTTTGATAAGAAGGTTTTGTACGGTAGCCAAGTGAAGAAATATAGTTAGTAGAAATGGCACAGTGGTGAACTGAGTTTTGGTAAAGCAAATGTAAGCGTAAGAAAACGTTAGTGTAAAAGAGGAAATGATCTGCCTGAGGGCGAGGCGGGATTCAATCCTTCAACCGGAGGTTTACCAGTCTGTGACTTTGTTAGTACAGCACCATGACATAGCTATGCAATGCGTGAAATATCATTAGCAAACCTGTCCGTGGTTTTAAAGAAGAACACAGGCCAGTAAGCACAGAAGAGCTCCCTTGAATCCATATGGCTTTGCAATATTGTAGCCGGTTAATAACTGAACGTGCAGACAGTACGTCATAATGCATTGTATACGTTCGGTGAACGGCGGGTAGATATGGTGCAAAAGCAATAATTGAGAAGTAGTAGACAATTATTAGTGAGGGTAAAAGCAGGTTAAAGAAACATGTTCCTCGCTAGGCTTGAACCTTGTACCTCGTGTTCCCAAGACTGTAACCTTGGCCACTAGGCCACAGCAGACTACCTGTTTAAACTGGAAATGTTTCAGAGTAAAAAGGTATGGGTATTTTGCGTGTGTATGAAAGTTTTTGATTGGGTCGTGTAGGTGAAGATTTGGCAGGTGTCGGTAAAATGTCCAATGGGGAGACATGTTGTTAGTGGGATAGGTGGCAGGAAAAATAAGAAGAAGAAGAAGAAGGAGAAAATGCAAAATCCCCTTAGTTTGGGGCTTTATTGTGTGGACATGTGAAGTTATTTATGAATTCTGTCTGTTGAAATGGGGTGAGAATGTACAGAATTTAATGTTTTTAAGGGCTGAGTGTCTGTGGCTGTTCTGGTTATTTCTGTGGGGAACCCTGAAAAGTGCCAAACTCTCGGTGCTGTATAGGTATGGGGCATGCCCCCGCCAAGGTGTAACTTGGCGGGATGGCATACCTGCCATCCCAATCCCCCCTGCCTTTGCGCCAACTGTTCAATATTTAGCTGAATATTTTACTTCATTTATATGGCAGTGCATTTATGGAAGCTATTCAGGTTTGCTACTTTTGCTTAAAGTTTACAATTTATTGCAGTATATTCCATGTCCATATTTCCATAATGGAAGACCACCACCACTCAAACTAACCTGCTGTTCTACTCACTAGCCCAAAGACACCAATTGGCCTCCTCTCACAGAAAGATACTCAGAGGATGTTTTTTTTTTTTTCTTGCCATTTTCTCCCCAATTTAGTCGTTATACCAATTCCCTGTGTGTATCACAGTCCTGTCGGTCTGGAGAGGGTTTAGACTACCACATGCCAGCCTCCGATACATGTGGAGTCGCCAGCCACTTCTCTTTAACCTGACAGCGAGGAGTTTGACTGGGAGACTGTAACGTGTGCGGAGGTTCACACTATCTCCCCCAGATCCCCTCCCTGCTGGACAGGGGCCCCAACCAACCAGTAGGAGTCCTAATGCAATGATCAGGACCCATACCCTCACTGGCTTCCCACCAGTGATTGTCAATTGTGTTCGTAGGAACGTCTGACCAAGCCGGAAGTACCGCTGTCGGGGATTGAACCCAGGTCTACCCAGACGGCCAGAGGATGTTTTTTTAACAGGACATTAACCCCTTAGCGCACATGCCAAATTTTGCCAGTCCTTGTCAATTTAAAGCTTTATAACTCCAGATGTGAACACCACAGAGACTTGAAAAATGGCTTAAATGAAGCACAACATTTGTACAATTTACAATACTAACGCAGATTCGTTTATATTCATAATTTTTGAAGAAATAAAGTGCCACAAATGCAATTGTCTAGACAAAAAATCAAAAATTAATTTGCACTTTTTTAGTTTGCAATGAAATACTGAGAGATTGCACATATACAGGAGGTTAAACTATACATGTGCTGGATCAAAAACTTCTTGACCACAAGTTCATAAAATCTAAGGATGGATATGTAGAACTACTATAGATGTATAAAGCAAAAACAAAGCATTGTAACCCAGCGTCTCCAAATCTAAAACGTCTAAATTATGCATTGCTATAAATCACAACATATTCATGTATTTCACTACAAATCAACTGTTTTGACTCAAGGAACTCACTGTTGCATCATTTTCAAGTGGGAATTACAAGCTTTCTGTCAGCACAGTGGTCTAAAACATCTAGGGGTCCAGAAACATATCCAAAATCTCTCCAAAAATGAATAAAATGCCTTTTGTCCATTATAAAGCATATAAATGAGCTCCTTATGAAGGTTTAAGATGAAACATTGCTATCAGATAAAAAATATAATGCAAACATATTGTCACACAATGCGGTACAGTACCTAAATGTGTAATAATTAACTATTGTATGTATTTCTATACTCTGTACTCTCGTATGTTTTCTTGTATGGGGATGGGACAACATGAAGACAATTTTCAACTGTCCACAACATTTTGGCAATGTTCCAACTCTCACGTCATCACTGTTGTATGCTTCATGAAAACTATTACACTACTAACAAACGCTTACGTTACAGTGTGAAATATCCACATTATATAATACCACTAACCTATTTAAAGACACTCAATTTCAAAAATAACGTATATAACCGAAATATTTTGAGCAGTAATACTTACATAGCAATGATGAAATCTTATCTATGTTCAGTAGATGGAGACAGAGACAGTAAATCAATGATACTGATTCGCTTCTGTTTTGCTCCAGAAAACGATGTCAGCTAGGTCTATCAGCAAACATATGGCTTAGCTATGCCCAGAAGTCCTCAATAATAATAGTATTTTCCAAGAAATTACAAAAAATCGTTGACCATGTTTCGTTAGGTGCAGCCTCTTTTACTGCTACCACAGAGTGAATGCGTAAGTGAATGAGATGATAAGAAAAAATTTGGCTATGCAGACCTAAAAACACTATTCCAAAAGCAAAATTAGACATGTTATACATCGTTAGAAAGCTTATACTCTCACCTACTGAATAAATGAATTGTCAATCAAGCCAGACAACATGTGGTATTAGGCACAGCTATTTTGGAAGGTACCCAGGCATCACAAATTTGTGTATATTTCACAAACGGATTGTCCAAGACAATATATGACCACTCAGTCTCAAAAGGGACATCTCTACGCGTAAAACCAAAGGTAAGGTTGTATATTTATTCAATATTTAGTCCCAGATATTGACTGTAGAATGGTGGTATCATTTTAAAAAACTTTTTCTTGTTTATTTTGTTATTCAGTGAGCAGTGTTTTCACTGCAATATTGGCATATCATATTATGGCTATTGTCGAGTTTATCTTGTTGCTATGACGGAATATGATTTTTTTAGTGGTGAAAGAATATTTTTATGAATACCCATATAGACAATATTGTCCATTATGTCATGGGTGGGGGGTGTAGTTGAAGATGAGACTGCAGGGAGGGGGTGCGTGTTAAATGAATGACAATGGTGGCGCTGCAAAATTCCGTAATCGGCATAGTTGTCCTGTATCCTCTACTAATGAAACCAAAACAACGCGTTTCTGTTTTTAACTCATACTTTGGTTGCATTAGCACTGAATGTCTGAGTTTAGTAATCTAGGCATGCCGGCGTGCCGACCACTAGGGGCTTTGCGCTAAGAGGCTAATGGTCTGTTTCATTGTGTTGCCACTGTTCTCTTATTTATTTGTTTTTTTAAACTTTAACTTTGGTAGTCACATTGAGATCTCTTTTGCAAGTGAGCCCTTTGTACCGTTGGGAGGTATTAATGTTTGACTGGTTATTCTGTCAAAACAGGACATTATTTACTGCAGCCAGCTCCGCCTGGCCATGGCAGATTAGCCCAGTGATCCTTTCTGACCGCTCTCACATACAGCTTTGAAAGAACCTAGAACAGGATTCAGCAGAGCACATTCTATGTATGTGAAGCCTGGCAGAACTACACCTCCGGCTCTGAAGTAGGAACCACACTACTGTTGGCTGCTTTGCTGATGTCAGAACAGCTTTTGGCTTCCTTTTCAATAACTTTCTATCCCCCTTTTGCTTTAGTCCCTTAGCTTGAAATCTCCAGTTCTAAGGTATACAAGTTTTCTGGACAGCGCAGAGTAGCCTGAGCCATCCTCGAAATGCCATGTTGAAATGTGCAGAACCAGCCATAGTGGTATGGTCATTGCGTCAGATAGCACATTACATTACATTACATTACATTACGTTACAGGCATTTAGCAGACGCTTTTATCCAGAGCGACTTACACAACTTTTTACATAGCATTTTTACATTGTATCCATTTATACAGCTGGATATATATACTGAAGCAATGCAGGTTAAGTACCTTGCTCAAGGGTACAACGGCAGTGTCCTTACCCGGGAATCGAACCTGCGACCTTTCGGTTACAAGCCCAGTTCCTTACCCACTGTGCTACACTCCGTCTTAGGTAGCTGGAGCACGCATAACACAGACACCCAATCGACCAGAGAAGTCACAAGTGAGAAGGGGCTTGAATGTTTTAGTTGAACTGGTCATTTGACAGCTCTGGTAAGTGATACTGGAAAAAAAAAAACATTTTAATTGTACATTCTATTGTACACAGACTGGCGAACACTGGAAGATACACTGGTTTGGGATGATATCCTATTCCCACAGTCAGCAGGCCATTATTTCCATGTACTATACAGGGATAGCACACCTCTGGGAGTTTATTCATATTTCACTTGTAATGTTTGGTTTTAATTGCCCAATACATATTTATTTGTGAAGAAGGATATTTTACATACTTACGGAGTTTCTCACATCCTAACAGGCTCACAGCGGCTGGTATGGGGCAGAAATGAGTTTGTAGTTTACATTCAGGTCCAGAATTACTGGAACCCTTGATGAAAAAGGGTTCCAGTAATTGCAAAAAATTAAGCTTGCAAAAAATGAACAACACAGAAAATATGCATTTTTTATCAAAAACATAGGTGTCAAAATCATTTTCATTACCAAAGATTATTTTAATTTACTCAAGATTATTGTCTTGTAGTTATTGAACTTGCATAAACAGGTAGCCAAAGTCATAAGCCGCGTTTCCACCGCAGGAACTATACCCCGGAACTAGGAACCTTTTGAGGAACTCAGTGCGTTTCCACCGCAGGAACTAGGGTCTAAATTTAGTTCCGGGGGCTTTATTTTACCCCCCAAAAAGTTCCTGCTCGGGGGGTAGTACTTTCCGAAAGTACAGGAACCTTTTGGGTGGAGCTTGCAGCGCTGAACATTTCTGATTGGTCGAGTACTCGCAGCATTTTTTTGTGTTTGTTTTCAGCCGCCATGTTTAAAAATATGCAGCCGCAAACCAATTTATTTTCATAATAACTTCAAATCAAACTTGTATGTTATGCGGCGCAGTAGCCTAGTTTTGGTTATAGCCTGCCAATGTCTTGGAATTATAACGTGTGCTCTTCCGTTCTTTTCTTGCTTTAGTATTCGTTTTATGAATTTTTTTTATAAAAAGCATTTGTGCTGGGACAGCATATTACGTACCAAAACATTCAAACAGATTAATTCGGTTGCTGAATATTTTCTTCCAGATTTTCTTTGTTAGCCCGTTGTAATTGACTCAAAACGTTTGATACAGTTATGTGAGGTAGGCTATGCGGTAGTTCTGCGTAATTCACATTGGTGATACAGTAAAAGCAAACTGGAAATCACCTTCCGCACTTTTTGTCAGGGTAAAATAACAGGTTAATTCTAGTAATCGTCCCTTTAGCTTTTTCAGACTGCCGTAATTTTACTCTGCCATTCTTCAATTCCACAAAAAGACCAGGAAGACTATGGACTAATTTATGGTGCATGGTTCGCATCTGGAGGGCACACTTCGCTGCTCGGCTAGCAGTAACTTCGAAGGAAAACAAACGGTGGCTGTACCACTACTAATTTAAATTTTCACGCAAGTCCGAGTTTTCGTTCTATTCTTGTCATTTTGCGATTAGAATTGACGATGAGAAAGTAATCAAACAGCAAATTGTTTACAACGTGTGCATGTTTTCTGCTGTTGTTGCCAGTTATACACATAAATGTGAATGCATTCTGTCGCTTCGGATGTCAAGACATGAAAGCGAATGTTCGCATAAAAACATAATGAATGTGTTTGAGAGGATATATAAAACAGTTACAATCTGACTATTGGCCTGTTATATCCTATTTGTTGCATAACAACGGTCCAAGTTCAACCACCAACGACAGTTTTGCTTGACAACGGTAAAATATGCCCAAACGGCTGCAGAAGAATATTTCAATTCCAGGTGATTAAATCGATAAAAAATTAATACAAAAGTAACCATATATAATCATTGTTGGTAACCCTTTGTATATAAGTGGAATAAACCCCTCCGGGCTGTCCCGGTTATTAGAAAATAATGTAGGCTACTTCGGTGGTAGTATGGGGTTACAGAAGAAATCATAGGACAGATGGACCGAGGACAACGTCGCTTTTTCATACGTCAGTGGGCTAATTTGCCTAATCTTCGCGGGACTTTAGACCGCGGTGGAAATGCAGACAACCATGGGCTGAAGGAACCTTTTAGTTCCTTGAAAAGTAGTTCCTGGTACTTTTGGTGGAAACGCGGCTATATAGTACAACTGTCCTATTTTCTGCTTTTTGCTCCTTGGTAGCGGTGGAGCATGTGCACAATAAAAGACACGAGTCTATCAGAACTAGCAGGAAATGTTCTGCATATCAGATGAAAGGCAATGAATGAATCAACTTTCCCTAATGTTGATATGTAACACTGCATTATTGGAAATATTAGTACACTGCAATCCACCTTTTCAGTTACTTTTAAAAATGCAATTAAATAAAAGCTGAAGTCAGGTTTTCTTGCCACAGAGAGATATTGTGGCAGAAGAGGTTCTAGCCAATGAACAGTAACCCCTTTTCACACATGCCAAATCTGGCCAATCCTTGCCAATTTAGGAAGTACCCTATTTAAAGCTTTATAACTCCAGATGTGAACACCACAGAGACTTGAATATGGCTTCAATAAAGCAATAAATTTGAACCATTTACAATACTAACTTTAGAAGATTAGTTTATATTCAGAATTTATGAAGAAATGAAGTGCCACTAATGCAAAATGAATTTGCTCTTTTTCAGTTTTCAATGAAATACTGAGAGATCCCATATATAAGACAGGTTAAACTACACATGTCCTGGATCAAAAATTCCTTGACCACAAGTTCATAGAATCGAAGGGTGGATATGTAGAACTATTAAAGATCTATGAAGCAAAACGTAAGTGTACCCAGTGTCTTCAAATCTATCCAAAATGTCTAAAATATGCATTGCTATAAATCACAACATAATCACTACAAATCAACTGTTTTGACTCAAGAAACTCACTGTTGCATCATTTTCAAGTGGGAATTACAAGCTTTCTGCCTGTACAGTGGTCTAAAATATCTAGGGGTCCAGAAAAACATATCCAAAATCTCTCCAAAAATGAATAAAATATCCATTATAAAGCTGTAGGGCAGTTGTACGTTGTTTCTTTGCAGTCCTCTCTCTGAGGGCTCAAATGCTTTATTTCTGCATAAGCTCCCAAATGAGCCTGCGTCTATTAGGCTGCATTCACACCAAATCAGGCAATGTGGCACCTTGCCACAGGGTTGTGCGGCGGTATGGGCGTTTCACTACATGGCCCATTTGTGTGACGTCGTGTTGTGAACTTTAACCCCCCCCCCCCCCCCCTTTCCTGTCCGCTAACTCAAAAAAAAAGAAAAAGGACAAAAACGCAAACCGAAGGAAGCTTCTTGCTATCGTTATTTTGCAGCTTAGACTGCCAGCCAGACGCAGAGGTCGAAGCTGGGTACACAAAATAAACCAAGCGAGGACACAACTGGGAGAGTCATTGTTTGGTCCATGAACTCCATAGTGATAGGTACAATAAACTAACATGCAAGAACTGCTAAATAGCTAATCTTTTATACAGTTTAATTCCGACGTTCGGAATTGCTATTTAGCTAGTAATTATTGTTTTGGTACTCGTCCCATTACCCGGTACTGTCAAATCACGATGATGATAATAAAATTAAATTTTAGAAAATGAATCGCGTCAGTAATTCATCTGACAGTTGCTCGGTAAACAGCTGACTGCTACATGGTAATTTAAACAACTTACGTGATTGGCCACTGCAGTGTGACGTCAGGTTGCATTCTGGCAAAAGTTGAATCCGCTGCTTTTTTTTCCGGCACCCCATGCGGTCCCCCACTGTCGCAGCCTAAACGCACTACCCCCATTCAAATGAATGGGAAGACTGCCGATCTGGTGTGAATGCAGCCTTACTTTCAACATTCCATCACTATCTTCCACTTCCCTTCAGGATCCCCAGACCCCTCATGCCAGATACTCATAATTCTAAGATCAAAGCTATAGATGACACTGGGGGGATTAACAACCTCCTTGCATGTAGAGGAGGCAACCATGCTCGTGGTGTGAACCCCCCACGGTGTGGTATCTCTGGACTGCGCCAGCTCGGCGCCTAGATAACTGCTGCGTTTGCCTATAGAGCAACACCGGCGACTAGCGGGCACCCTCAGTATTTCAAGGCCGCTCCATTCACACCAGCGAATGGAGGAAAGTCTAATTGAATAATTAGCAAATACAATTACAATATCCAACAGGTCTGAAAAACGTGAGTGCAGGCTATTAGAATATTACAGTATCACGTTTCCGAGTTCCCTAGCCTGCACAACTTAGAAATAATTCTTCATCTCCTCGTAACCTGAACCTAAAGTAATCATGTTTGGTATGGGTATATTTGAACACTCACAACGGGGGTCGGGGTACAAAGTATATCCACCTTTCTTGCATTGCTAAATAATTATGCAACTAGATCAAAATTGAATAAATATTACCAAATTTATTGAAACCCGCCCCACAATGGGAAAGGCGGACATGATATGAAGGTGTGCCCTCCAAACAGCCAATGACAGCTCAGACCGCTCTCTCCCGGTTAAGTCAATGACCACCGAGGCCAGCTCTCTTATTTTTTCTTTTTTCAATTTTTATCTTTTCCTGCCGTGGCTCACGTTGATTTTTAGGAAGCTACCATCTAACTTCGGTGTCCCCGCCGAATAACCCTGGGTCGCTGTACCGATGGACTTAAGAGTGTTCGCACCGTTTCGGAACTGTGTGTTTACGCCTTGAAGTACTGACCGGCTTGTGTTGGGAGACCGGTGTCGCCGATCAAGCTGACCTGTCTCAAGCAGCATCTTCTGGCTTTGAACTTAGCGCATGCTGCCTCAGCTGGGTCTCGGGGATTATTGGTCATTAAAGCATATATATTTTTTTATATGTGTGTTTGTGTTTCCTCGCTCATGCTGATGGAATGATCCACCAACAAAGTCAAATAGAGACATTTGAATTAATAAGTGCCGAGGGTCAATTCCCTCTAAATAATTTTAAGTGTTGAGGTTGATAAAGGCTGATCTCCAGTTATTCTGGGTTCAGTATTCAGAGTGCTGTGCCATTAACAGGGTAGCTGAGGGTGACCCCCTAATTAAGTTTGAAATAATAAAATAATATACATTAATTTAAATTTAATAACTCAACTAAGTTCTATCAACCTTACGACAAAGCATATAAATTAGCCCTTTATGAAGGTTTAAGATGAGACATTGATATCAGACAAAAAAATAATGCAAAAACATTGTCACACAATGTGGTATAGTGCCTAAATGTGTAATAATTAACTCTCAAATGTATTTATGTACTCTACAGTATGTAATGTTTTCTTGTATGGGGATGGGACAACATGAAAACAATATTCATCCATCCACCATGTTTTGGCGATGTTCCAACTTTCACGTCATATCTGGTGCATGAAACACAAAAACTACTAATCTACTAACGAACCATTACAGTGTGAAATATCCTTTGTTGGGAATCTTTTCTCGTGTGGAACCAAGTTGAGAAGGGTGAAGTAACACACTGAGGACCACTTTCCAATGAAAAGATTTTTAATACGATGCGCTAAGGGAGACTCGCCATGGTGCCACAACAAGCGTTTCGTAGGAAGCTCAACGAAACAAACCCTCACTTGTGACTAAGTATACTGTTGAGAGGTGTGGTTATTGCCATGCGTAAACATTCCCAAGAAGGAATATACCTTCCAACAGACTTCCCGGGGACACCCAAATGGCCTGCTGCCGATGACACCCCTTTGATCTGTGGCCATTGTATATCCTTACAAACAGTGATTGAACTCTATTTGTAGCCATTTGCCTCTAACAATAGGAAGCAGTTACAGAGTGTGAGTGTGGGAAGTCACAGAGTGTGACTGTGGGAATGTATATTCAGATGAGTTTAAGACGCAGATAGTAACTGAATTGTTTAAACCTATCACCTTATTATACAATAACCTATAATAACAATAACCACTAACCTATTTAAAGACACTCCATTTAAAAGATAACATCCCAGCAGCAATACTTACATAACGAAGATGAAATGTTATCTGTGTTCAGTTGATAGAGACAGAGACAGTAAATCAATTCAGTCATTCTCTCCTCTTCTGTCTTACTCCAGAAAACTATGTCAGCTAGGTCTATCAGCGAATATATGCCTTAGCTATGCTCAGTTCTGAAGAATAATAATATTTTCCAAGAAATGACTAAAGTCTTTGATAAAGTTTCGCCAGGTGCAATATACTTTTACTGCTACCACAGACTGAATGCGTAATACAGCGATAACAAAACAAAACTTTCATTTATGCTATGAAACGCTATTCCAAAAGTAAAACTAGACATATTATACATTGTTAGAAAGCTTATTCTGTCACCAATTGGATAGATGAATTGTCAATCAAGCCAGATTGTACTACAAAGGATGACAGCACTGTAAACAACATGTGTGCTATTACGCACAGCTATTCTGGAAGGTACCCAGGCGTCACAAATGAGCATATATTTCAACGGATTATCCAAGATAATATATGGCCACTCACTCTCAAAAGGAACATCTCTGTGCGTAAAAACAATGGTAAGGTTATATATACTTATTCCATATTTAGTTGCAAATATTGACAGTAGAATGACATGGTATAATTCTTGAAAAATTCCTCTTGTTAATTTCAGTGTTCAGTGAGCAGCATTTTTCACATCTGTACTGGCATATCTTCAGCTATTGTTGGCTTTATCTTGTTGCTACAACGGAATACAAAGTTTTATTGAGGAAAGAGTGTTTTCATGTATGCCCAGATATACACTATTGTCCAGTGTATCATGCGTGGGGGGTGTAGTTACAGATGAGACTGCAGGGAGGGGGTGCTTGGTAAATGCACAACCAGCACGACAATGGGGGCGCTTAGGAACTCAGTTTTCAGCATAGTTGTCCTGGATTGTCTACTAATAAAGCTAGAACACAGAGTTTGTGTTTTCAACTCACAATTTGGTTGCAGGCGCAAGGATGTCTGAATTGAGCAACCTAGGCATGCCGGCATGCTGACCACTAGGGGCATTGTGTGAAGGGGTTAATTTTCACTGAGCTGCTGACACTATTGGATGTTTTGGTTGGTCAGGCAGCAGGAAACACAACTGCCTTTCAATGCTAATTGTGTCTGTTTGAGATTAACATTTCTAGAATATTATCCATCCATCATCTATACACACTTATTCCTGTTCAGGGTCACAGGAGGTGCCGGGGCCTATCCCAGCATGCATTTGGTGAGAGGCAGGAATACACCCTGGACAGTGTGCCAGTCCATCACAGGGTAAACACACCATTCACTCACATACACACACTCATATCTGGGGGCAATTCACCAAACCTGCATGTCTTTGGACTGGGGAAGGAAACCAGAATACCTGGAGGAAACCCACGTGGACACAGGATGAACAGGCAAACTCCAAACAGCCCCCTCTCTACAATTAGCCCAGTGGTAACCAATCCTGTTCCTGGAGATCTATCATCCTGTAGGTTTTCATTCCAACTCTAACAAAGCAGACCTCATTCAACAGCTAGAGACCTTGTTAAGCTAATTAGTAGAGCCAGGACCGCCAAATTAGGGTTGAAATGAAAACCTACATGATGATAGATCTCCATGAACAGGGTCAGTTACCACTGAATTAGCTTAACTGTCTATGACTACCTTGCTTTTTTAGACTCCTATCAAAGTGCTAACACTTACATAATGCCTCGGGAAGATTAATCAATTTATATTCTGTGTATTTACATACCGTTTGCATTGCTGATTCCCTCTGGAAGATATACCACCATGAATGGGACTTAGCCTGGTATATTTAGGTTGCTGGTTTCCATTACCTGTTCGCTGATTCTCCTGCCAGAGATCGGTAGCGCTTATAGCTGCTGACACGTAATTTGTGCCTGATATTTGTGATATCACGTCTGCTTAGTTAATTTCATATCGCTGTCGTATCTATTGCCTTGTACCATTTAGATGCACAGGAAATAATGTGAAGACGACTGTTGACTGGCATATTTTATATTAGCTGCATCTCTTGCACAGTATTAGGGATCCAAGCAGCGAAGCTGGTGGAACCCTATTGTATCTGTTAGGATTATTATTATTATTTTTCTCCGCTAAAAGTGTCTGAGGCTCAGCAACCATAAGTCATTGAGCAACCAAATTTGGTAGGTGGGTTCCTACTCAGGCACTACAAATCACCTATGTCGGCCGGAAGATGGTGCTATAACAAAGGGTCATGCATAAAAGGCCATAACTCCCACACCATAAGTCAGATCAACACAAAACTTCATCAATCTATGCATCTGAATGTGCTCTACAACTTTGCTATTGGAGCCACCTATGTCCGCCATATTGTTTGCCAGCCATTTTAACTTTTTAGTTGCAGCATGGAAGCTTTCTTCGCTAAAAGTGTCTGAGGCTCAGCAACCATAAGTCCTAGACCAGCCAAATTTGGTAGGTGGGTTCCTATGGCCTCCCACTACTCAGACACTACAAATCATCTATGTCGGCCAGATGGTGGCGCTATAACAAAGGGTCATGCTTAAAAGGCCATAACTCCCACACCATAAGTCAGATCAACACAAAACTATTTGGACCACCTATGTCCGCCATATTGTTTGCCCGCCAATTTGACTTTTTTATTAGTTGTGGCACAGAAGCGCTGCAGCTCTAGATCTAAGTGTTACAACATGCCGCCGAGGTGTTACGAAATAGTAAAGGCCTTTACGGCAAGCGGCTAGGAGACATCCATTGCGACGCAACTAAGTAATCCTACACCGTCAGGTCTAGTTTTTATCAGTGAGGGAAGAGTCTGAACTTCATAATGGACAATATTATCTATCTGGGCATTCATAAAAATATGCTTTCACCACTCAAAATTCATATTCCGTCCTAGCAAAAAAGATAAACCTGACAATAGCCCTAAGATATTCCAATACAGCAGTGAAAACGCTGCTCACTGAATAACGAAATAAACAAGACAAAGTTTTAAAAAATGATACCATGTCATTGTACAGTCAATATCTGGGACTAAATATTGAATAAATATACAACCTTATCATTAGTTTTACGCGTAGAGATGTTCCTTTTGAGACTGAGTGGTCATATATTGTCATGGACAATCTCTTTGTGAAATATACACACATTTGTAATTCCTGGGTACCTTCAAAAATAGCTGTGCGTAATACCACACCTGTTGTTTACGGCGTTGTCGCCCTTTTTAGTACAGTTTGGATTGATTGACAATTCATTTATTCAGTATGTGAGAGTATAAGCTTTCTAACGATGTATAACATGTCTGATTTTGCTTTTGGAATAGTGTTTTATAGGTCAGCGTAACCAAAAATTTTCTTATCATCGCGTTCACTTACGCAACATAAAGGTTGTTAATAAATCAGGTTGTTAATACACCGCGAATTCGAAAATGAGGTCAATCCTTGTGGACATTACGTTTCTGATCTATTAAGGATAATTTCAGTATCGTTAGGTACCGAGTATCGAATCAGTATCGTTTAAGTTTCAAATATCGTTTCAGTATCGAGTATCGTGATGCTAAACCTGGTATCAGTATCAAAGTCAAAATTTTGGTATTGTGACAACACTAGTCTGACACCTTTTTTAGTTGTGGCATGGAAGTGCTGCAGCTCTACATACACGCCGGGCCATCTAAGTGTTATGACATGCCATCTTTACGGCAAGCAGCTAGGGCACGTCCATGGCGACGCAACTAACTAATCCGACAGCATCTCTTACCACAAAATTGGCCATAAGTGATCAATATTTTATACAATCATCATGATATTCAGTAGATATGTTAGGTGAAGGTATATGAGTTAACATGAGGACAAAACCATTTTAAAATCGCTCCATAGGGGCCGCGTGCGGCTTTAATTGTTTTTGCTCTTGTACCGCATATAGTACACAAATGCAATACTGGTTGGATGTGGTTGGATGTGATTGGATATTTACCTCAATGTACCTAGTTAGGCTAATGCGATCTCGTTAGTTTTGTATTTGGCAGGATTGTTTTGTCTGATTCTGATTAGGCAAATGTGATTGCAGTGCTAGTTTTGTACTTGACAGGATTGTTTTGTTTATTTGCTCAACAGGTTACCCTACAGGGTTGGAGTCCTGACCTATGTGGTCACTTCTGGCACTATGATCTTTACTTCACTCTAGTGTGTTTTTCTGCACCTCTGCACTTTGAACTGATGCACTTGTTGTACGTCGCTCTGGATAAGAGCATCTGCTAAATGCCTGTAATGTAATGTAATGTGCATATTGTATTATTGTAGCCTATTGTGAGTACATTATTGCTGCTAATTTGTTTCTTTGCATGGGATTTGGTACATTACTACCTTATATAGCATAGTCTTATCACATAACACAAAATCCAATTAATTTCTTATGGTGTTTCAGTAGTTTATTCAAATTAACTTTATTACTTTCTAGAGTTTGTAGATTTGATAATGTGTTCCAGCTTGCCGTTGCTTGATTAGTACTTGCTGCATTGAATTCTTTCTGCATTTTGGTAGAAGCAAATTACTTTGACAAATGCCTTGTGGAATAATTTGCGCCTGTCTGAGCTGAGGACAAATTCTTATTTGTATTTCTGGACATTTTGTTATGGATAGGTTCTTTAAAAGCAAAGTAATTAATAGATTATCATTTTAACAGCCAATTCAAGCTGTTATGTATTATTTGTGGCTATATGGACCATATTTACCATCAGTGGCGCAGAATTCTGCATCACCGCATTTTTTCAATTATGCTGGATATTCTCTAAGACTGGTGTAAATGAGCACAGCCGCAGCAAGTTCATTTAAATGCACTGCTGGTATTTAATATGTGTCCTGCGCATGGCAGGAAAGCAACTTGTTGTACCACTCCATCACTGGTGAAGTTGGGTTTTGGACAGGTGTCAGGATCCATGGATGCAATGGATAGACATTGTCACCTTTAAAATATTAACAGGTCTCATTAGTTAAAAAAAAAAAAGTTAGAACCCAGTTTTGATATTTCAGGTTGTTTAATTATGTACTGAATAGCCAACCATCCCCAGAGTCACCATTTCTTAGCTTCTCTAACAAGCAGCTGTTCCCAAAGAAGAAGGAGTCAAGTGTTTTTAAATTATTTTTAAAAATTCTCTCGGATTTACCAGAAATGTAGTGCTTGATAAATGTAACACAATAACTTAATGTAAAATGCAGCTATCATAGCCTTTTCTGTTTTGTACATCCAATTTAGTCCCCTACCTCCTCCCAAAGGAACAGTGCAATGTGGTGTCATACTTCCAAAAATTGTTTTTGAGTGAGCTAAGTAAAAATCTGTTCCGGAAATGCGCACAAAAATCCTTAGTAAATATGGCCCTTATTTGTCCTACATCATCAAAAAGTGCAGATCCTGCCACTTTATTTTGTGCTTTATTAATTTCTCTTGTTGCTGCAGTGGACCAAAAACAGATGAGCAATCTAAGGGCCGTATTTAGAGAAGATTTGCAGGGCTTTTATAGACGCTAACTAGACAAATAATGTTTTTGCCGTAAATGTTTGCACTGGTAAAAGGAGAGATTTGCGAGTTTGATTTGATGCGTCAAATGTATTTTAGGACATTCTGGTGGTAGACAAGAAGCACATGGAAGGAGAGAATGTAAATGTATGCATATGACCTGCTACAGATGATTTGTCATGACTGGTGACCCTTACAGCAAAGGTCATTGGCATCTGTTTTTTAGCATCTACTAAAAGCGGGTGTTAACTTCTTTCCGGCACATGATCAGAATGGCGATTTTTAAGAGTTGCCAGAGTTAAATATTAGAGTTTAGGCTAAGGCTAAATGTCCTATCGGTTCTATTCCTTTGGTGTTCTTGGGTATTATGTAAAATAGTAATTTCATTCAAACTTCCCTGCCCAGAGAGAAACTCTCTTGCATTACCGACATGACCTCTTTTATGTCAGTATCATACAGAGCATTACCAAACATGATTTACTTCTTTGTTGGGTCATTTTAATTTTGCAATGATGAAAATTCAAGGATTGGGATGGCAGGTATGCCATCCAGCCAAGTTACGCCTTGGCAGAGCATGACCCATACCCAGGGCCAGATTAAGAACACAAAGGGCCTGGGGCTACACCTAATCAAAGAGCCCCCTCAAAATTATCACACAATATTTTCAGGCTCTCTCAGGTCTTGGCTTCTTAAATGGAAAACAAACAAAGTGGCTTGGACCGAGCCATACACTATTCCAGCCAATCAACACGTTGCTTCAGGAGCATGGAAGGGAGGGGTGTAATTTGATTGGCTGTTGAGCTCAATTATCAACAACCTTTTGCCAGAATCGAGGACTGTACCTTTAATCTGAGTTGAAAACACAACAATATTAAGAAAGACGAATAGGTATGATTAATGAGTAAACAATTTATTTTGTGGAAACAATTATTTCTAACCTGAGACAAGGACAACATCAAGGCTAAATGTACAGGAAATCACGGCATAACTATAACATAATCAAAATCATTGTGCAAATCACTGGAGTATTTTTCTTGTAATTTCATAGATGCTGAGCGAAGCTCTTGTCCAGAATGTATTTGGATGTTATTCAAGAAAGAAACGTGCTCACTCACATCCTTGTAGGATGCGTATCTTCATTCAAGTTCTGCTAATAGCCTGTCATTAATGACATTAAATACGTCCACAGTAAATTTTTGCCTGCTGGTCATTGATGACTCGGACTCAGGCGTTTCATCAGTATGTATTTTATGCATGCGCTTTCTCTGAGTCTCGTTTTTATATGTCTTAGACACAGCAGGAGACGTACTAAGTGCTGCAGTTTCAAACCTATCAAACTGGTCTCTGCGTTGCAACATAGTCTTTTAATGAGGAAGTCAACTTAACTGCATTCACGAGGTCTAGATCTACCCCTTGCAACATGACACTTATTGTCTCAAACCTCTGCAGCACACAATTCCAGAATTGGCAAAGGAGAACTATCTCCAATTTGGTCATTTTCTTTGCAAGGGCTCGCTTGCTCATCAGCTAAAGAAAGTACTGTTTCAGTTACGTACTGTAAGGGTAGCTACGCAGTGATGTATTCGGCTGAACAAGCCAGCAGCAAGCTAGCAAAGCTAGAAAAATTGATAATGATACCCCAGTGCATTATCCATTTAGCTAACCTAGCTACTAATGTTAGCGTGCAGACTGGGTGTGCTGATCGTTACCCGTGTGGACACTCCGATTTAAAACGGTTATCTACCTACTTATAGCTATATTTAATTTTAGGCCTCTAAAAATGACAACTACCTTTAACAGAATGAACCTGTGCAAAGGGTACATAATACACTTTAAATAATTAACCAAACACAGGCTTACATTTTCTGAACCTCAGTGATATAGTGGTGTAGCTAAGACTAGCTTCTAGCGCTAGCCAGCGCTACGATACCATCAACACAACGCACACAGCACTCATACGCCGGTATGCACTTATAGCCACCTCTACAGAATTTTCAGTAATACAGGAGTATGCAGCTTAAATCCTCTATGGAAAGCAACCTCACAGCGATTTTATCTACGATCAGTAGGTAATGTTGTGCTTCACTTCGGGGTGTTTATTCCGCTGGAAAAGAGAGAGAGCCAACTTTTTATTTTTATTTTAGTCAGTGACATTTCATTTCCTATGACGGCGATTGCGACCACACCATTTATTTTGCCTTTTTGTATAGCTATTTCCGTGGATAAAATTGCATTTATTATTATTATTATTATTATTATTATTATTATTATTATTATTATTTATTAGTAAAAACATTTACTTCATATCCAGGGAGGTAGCCAACTACTTGAAAGTTAGATGACGTGTAGTCGTTTACTAATACGATTGCATTTCAGGCTGGAAAATAACCAGTTAAACCAGAGAAATTGCTGAGTTGTCTTAGAATCTTTATCACAACAGAATGTATCAATGCTAGCAGTGTCGGCATAGCAACGGACGCTGTAACAAAACTTTAGTACGTCACAATGGGTAAAACAGCTGTTTTAGAATGTCAAAAACATTCTAAAACATGAACGACGAACGGGCTGCAAATTTATAGGCTACCGAACCAATGTAGGGTTACTTCCACTGTCAACCAGGGCCCTGCCAGCCTGCGGGGCCTGGGGCTTAAGCCCCCCTTAGCCCTGTTGTTAATCTGGCCCTGCCCATACCTATACAGCACCGAGAATTTGGCACTTTTCAGGTACAACTTTACCTATGAAAACTTGGACTATGTCCAAAACAGACTCCTAACTACTGTGTCCTCAAAATATGTATGCTGTCTAAGCATACTGTTTAGTCTATATTTTTTAATATGCCTGTGCAATGCGTAAAATGAAAATTAATTAACTATTATTATTATTATTATTATTATTATTACTATTATTCATTAATATCCTCTGTCATGGATTTTACCTTCAGTGCAGGCAAATAATTTAGTCAGGTCACAGAGTAATTCAGCAATATAACTTTTATTTGGCCAAATTGGAGTTGTTCAAGCACTCATTTCAGAGTTCAAGAAGAGAGTCTCACTTCTGTTCACAAGTTCTGCCTTTTATATCTTTCTGTGAGCTATCTTTCTGTGAGGTAATTCGTATGGCATGACACTTTCTTGTTCCCCTTCCCATACCAACTTTCTGTTTTCCTGAGGACCTTTTTGCTTCATCCCAGAAATTTTGACGAAATTCCTAGTTTCCTGGCGCCTCACGGCGGGGGAGTGTGTTCCTTCTTAGACTAACTTCTTATTCTCCCTTCGCATACAGTCTTGTTTTGTACAGCTTGTCTTCATTTGACTTCATACACAATACATGCAGTATTCAATAGAAATACAGGCTATTGATTAGGATATGACATTTTGTAAGCAATGGTCATACATATACCACCTGATTATATGCTTATAGCAAATGTACTTTTAACTATGAATTTTACTCCATTTACAAATTGTGGGTGAATTTAACATACTGTCTTTTCTTTTGTCGAAACTTACAAAGACGACTTGTTTTGAATGCATATCTTTATGTCTAGTGCCTTATCTTAGTTTACTTGCTGCCCAACATATAGTTTGGGTAGGTGGTCAAGTATGTAACCTCACATTTTTACTTAGATTCCTTAGAAATATTTATTGTTGTTCCTTGTCTTTCAAAGAACTATGCGTCTATCTGCTAGTCTAGAAACTATAAAACCTGTTGAATAAACTGTGTATTCTTCAGAGAACTACACAGAACCCAGACTCTGTATTTCTCTCCATGATATCATGTATTAAAGTTATTCCTTGACACAAAGTATCCCTCAATTCATCTTTACATACATGTGACCTTCTCAGACATCTGTGTCAAGCATCTTGTCGCCCCTTTTGTACCAAAAATGATTGCAGTTGAAACTTTGCCGTATGTCCAGAACGTTATCTATCTGACTCCTTCAGCTCATCCACATTTCCTCCTCCTCGAAGGTCGTTCCTTCCCAGTGCCTTTCCATTTTGCACATTTAGTTACATTACATTACATTACAGGCATTTGGCAGACGCTCTTACATACATAGTTTTGTTATAAACAACAAAAAAACAACAACAAAAAAAGTTAAACACAGACAGTAAGGAAGCTTGTTTTCACACCTCCATACTGTAATGTGGAAGTGTCCTAAGGTTCTGTCCTTGTACTCGTGTGTCATTGAAGGAAATGACACATGAGTACAAAAGCCTCACCCTTTTTTCCTCCATACATAGCGCTGATCATTATGGCCAAACAGTTCAATTTCTTTTCATCTGACCAGCGAACACTCCTCCAAAAGGCTAGGTCTTTGTCCTGGTGATCTCCTGAAAACTTCCTTCTGGCTTGTTTTATGCCGGTCTTAGAGTAGGGGCTTCTTCCTTGTGCAACAGATTTTCAGGCCATGGCGATTTAGGATTCTTTTAATGGTGGATGTAGATACTTTGGTACAGGGGTGGCCAACCCTGGTCCTGGAGAGCCGCAGGGTCTGCTGGCTTTTGTTTTTACTCAGCGCTTAATTGATCAATTAAAGCAGTTGATTACACAGTTAACTCACCTCACCTGGTTTCTTTTGTCTAAGTGGTTGTTGTATTTAAGGTGAAAACAAAAACCAGCAGACCCTGCGGCTCCCCAGGACCAGGGTTGGCCACCCCTGCTTTGGTACCTGATGCCACCAACTCCTTCACCAGTTCCTTTGTTGTTGTCATGGGGTTCAGTTGAACCTTTCGGACTAACGTTCGTTCAGACCCAGGAGTTAATTTGTGCCTCCTTCCTGAATGATGCAGTGTCTGTGTGGTCCCAAGATTTTTATATTTGCATACAATTGTTTGTACAGATGCTCGATGATTCAGTTGTTTGAAAATTGCTCCTAAGGAGGAACCAGACTTGTGGAGGTCCACAATTTTTTTTTTCTCAGGTCTTGGCTGAGTTGCTTCGATCCCATGCTATTAAGGGCAAAAAGGCAGTGGCTCTAAAGGTAGGTACATATATACATACATAAATACAGCCACAGGTGCCAATTAACTCCCAATTAACTCATAATTATGACAAATGGCCAATCAGAAGCTTCTAAAATGTCATTACATCAATTTCTGGAACCTTCCAGACTGTTTAAAGAGACAGTAAACTTGGTGTATGTAAACATTTGACCCACTGGAATTCTGATATAGTGAATTAAAGCTGAAATAAATCTGTCTCTAATCGATTGTTTTCAAAATTACCTCTGATGTGAACAAAGTAGATGCCCTAATTGACTTGCTGAAAGAAATGTATGGTAAGCTGAAATGTGCGGAGTTGTGAAAAACTGAGTTTGAATATTTTTAGCCTAGTGTATGTAAACTACTGGCCTCAACTGTAGTACCTTAAGCAGATTTCATACCAACACTGAGGTACTCTGTCTCATACAGCCACTGAGATATTCTAACTCATAGACACTGAGATCTACTGACTCATACCGACTTTTAGGTACTCTGTCTTATACAGACACTGAGATACTCTATTCCATAAAGACACTGAGATACTGTGACTCATACAGATACTGAGATATTCTGACTCATACCGACACTGAGATACTCTATTCCATACAGACACTGAGGTACTTTGTTTCATACAGACACTGAGATACTCTGTCTCATACAGACACTGAGATACTTTGTCTCATACAGACACTAAGGTAGTCTGTCTCATACAGACACTGAGATACTCTGTTCCGTACAGACACAGTGACACCTTTACTCCCCATTTTGCATTTTTCCTGAAGTAGATTCTCTTATAGTGCCAGGCCTTTTCCATCACCATTTTATCATAGAGAATATTTTAATATTTACAATATATATAGTCCTGTGAGTTCATACATGTTGAAGGCTCGGAATAAAGTTTTAACATTAAATATTAGTAAGTGTCATAAATATCAGATGTGTTCCAAACATAAAAGAAAACACAATGAAAAATTATTTTTAAAAAACCTCAGATTTCTTTTGCTGGGAGAATGACTCACGTTATTTTGAAGCATGCACTGTAATCTTGTTTCCATGGCAACCGGTTGCCACAGAAACCAATGCAGGCTCAGCAGCAAATGCAGCAAAGATAGGCTCTCCAAAGGAACAGAACTGAAAGATTACAACACCGCAGTCATTACTGGTTCAAAACAAAAAAGAAAAACTTTGCAAAAAATGTCATATTAAGCACAAGTCTATAAGCAGTTTCTCATGGTGCTTCTTCTCAGCAAATATTTAAGGTTATTTAAGGTTGTTCAAATTAACATTTTTTCCCCATTCAAGATTAAAATGCAGTGCTCTCACAGGTCTTTGGTGGCGATCACATCAGACATGTTTTACCAGCTTGAGGGCGCCTTTTTTCTAATTATTATAGATGTGTTTGAATCTCTTCTGTGCTGCTTTTGCGCACCGGGTGGCTCACGTTTACCTGCCTTGGGCACCTTGTTGTTTTTAGGTGCGCATGAAGCTTAAAATGATCCTATTTTGATGCACTCCGGAAAAAAAGCAACCTACGTCACGTCATTCTTTTCTGTGCTGTCCAATCGCGTGAATATCGAAGTGGGCCCTGATTCTGCCATTAGCTTCCACTGTAAATAAAGAGGAAGAAAGAGATATTTGTCACAGTTTCTGGGCACTCAAATCATAAAACATAATCAAGTGTTGTAACAAACAATAACAAAAATAAATGGTCCAAGCCATGGCGACAAAGGCACGGGGACAATTTAATGCCATGTGGATGTAGATGGCAAGTTATTTTTGGGTGAAATTAGTTAGCTAATGCTGTTAAATATGTAATGCAAGTGATTGACAGGAGCAGAGTGCAGTTGCCCAGCAACAGCAAAAACTGAAAAAAGGCACTCCTCCTGTGCCTTTTTCAGAGTAGGCTTCTTACAATCAAGATAGGTAGTGCATATTATGTTTTCAAGCCAATAAAATGTGTCCATTGTGATCACAGCCTTAAGCAGGTGTCTATTGTTCAGAGAATGGATTGACTGACAATGTGAGGTGTAGCTGATATACAGTAGCCAGAGCAGTCCTTTTGGGGTCTCTCGGCAAAAAACATTTGGGGGCCCCTCCAAAACATTAGCACCTTCTGATTGGCAGATTGGCACTTTTTGGAAACCAAAGTCAAAGGAAGGCAATAAGGTGTGGCCCTAGATGCAGTGCCTGATCTGCCTAGTGGGAGGGACGGGTCTGACAGTAGCATAAGACTGTGAAGTCAAGGCCAGACCCAAAGTTGACATTTTGTTGGGTAGCTCTGCCCCTCAATGACTCTGCATAGATAGGTTGCTTTTTCTGAAGAGTGATGCGCACTGAGCGGAAGTATGATGTGCAGTATAATAATGTAATCAAGAACAATACAATGCATTTGTGTAATTACTGTAACACAATGCAGTGTCATGTCTTTAGTACTGGGCATAATATCAGAGACAAAATGATGTCATAAGTTCCTTAAAAATTCAAGAGACAAATATATGTATGGGCTATGCATGGGCTACAGTTTCCAAAAGGACTCACTTATCCTATCCCACAGTTTTATTGTGTCCATCTGAGAAGGAACCTTCACAAATATCTAGAAAGTCAGCCATTGCAATTCCCTTCTTTCAAATGTTAGAGCCTATAAATGTGGTAAACTATATACCTGCCAGCTTTCTGTCTGTTGTAACTAAAGTTGCTGAGAAATGGGTCCTTAGTCACTACATCCAATGTAGTTCAGTTTCAGAGCTCATCATTCAATGCTAACTGCCAATTACTTTTGCTTGTAAAACACTAAGTCAAAATTGGACAATGGTGATTGCAGAGTCAATGTTCCTAAACCTAAGGATGATGTGAACCACATACAGTGAGCTCCATAACATTTGAGAGCAAGACATATTTTTTCTATGTGTTTAAAATGCAGATTTACAACTTTTATAAACAGGTATATTTGTAATTTTGGTTTCACCAAACAGAAATTACAGCACTTTTTATACATAGTCCAACCTATTTCTCATTTGATACAATTAACTGGAGTATGGCTCAACTCAACCTGGTAAATCTTTTCTATATTATAAATGACCTGACCAGTGAAACTACCAAGCTCTATTCCAATGTTTTTTCCTATCCAACTTATCCTGTGACTAGACTCTTTGACAAACTTTCTCAAATGAGAAAGTCTGTCAGCAGACTGTTTCAAGACATGAAATGACTAATTGAAAATGTAGGCAAGAACTCGATGTTGGATGTGGCGGAAGCTGAGTAGGCTCAACCAATCACAGTTACTGTACATGGTGCTCAAGAAAATAGAACCCATGGAAAACACCACATGGGTTCTGAGGGTGATACTGATTGTATCGATAGGACGTGCCTGAATTGCCTGAAAAAACACCCAAAAAAATTTAAATAAATAAAATAATGGAGGTGCGAAAACCTGCTCCTCCATAATGGACCAAAGCAAACTGACAACCAGCATGATGGCATCTTCTTGCCAGTGGATCTCAGAGAAGTTCTGAGCTAGTATTGTGCAAGCTGTGGGCCATCTCGCTTTCCCAGTAAATATCTCATTATAAGGCACTGGTATTATAAGTGGTTTGAAACTTCAATACAATGTAAACTTATAATTTGTTATATAATCCTGTTGAAAAGTTGTTGTTTTTTCTTGTTCGAAGAGTTGCCAGTCGGACTATGAACAATGCAGGACTTCCACAGAGAATGCTCCTCGGACGGATATGGTATGCTTACATCTGCTGGGGTACTTCCAATTCATTGTGTCGCCCCCAGAGGTTAAATAACAATTCTAACTCTGATTTAGCCGATGGGTTCCGGGATTGTCTTGTGACAAATTGGTCATAACCAGGAATAACCACATTTAAGGCCTGTTGAGATTTTAGCAAACATTGAAAGTCCTTGAGAGGCAGCCTAAGTGACATCACCACTGCAGTATCCTAAGAAAGTCCAACCTCCTGAGATGAAATTAGCAGATTCTTTCATTGTTTAAAAAATTTTTGCATGGTAATTATTTTTGGCTGTTATTATATTATGTCATTATTACCCATTCTGGCCTGTGCTATTATATTTTATATGCTATGCTATTGCCTTTGAGTGTCTGTGCTGCTAAACTGTATTGCTGCCACTAAATGTGATGTAATTACATGTTTGAATCTGCTATTATTATCCTGTAACTTAATTTACCTATTTTTTTAACCTGTTCTACTACTGATGAAGATATGCTTTTCAGCTAAATCTGGCAATATTACATGTGTGTAACTATTGTCCCAGCCAAATAAAAGTAATAAAATAATGTTTAAATGGACCTGTTAATATAATCTGCAGCTTGGATGCGATTGTGTGGTTTTTAGCTGCTGTTTCCCAACCTTTTCAAGAGACCTGAAGGGCAAGGTTTCATTGATATTCTGCTCATCTCTCCCGTTGTTGGATATATTATACATTATGTAACTTGGGTAAAGTGCTGATAGCCCTGTGCTATGCTTTGCCTGGGACTGCTGTTACATAAGCCTGCTCCTTCGCCATACAAAAAAACAGTCTAAGATTGCAAAAAAAAATTAAAATCTTCTCAAATATCTTGCCGTGCAAATGTACAACTCATTTAGCGTTTATGTGATGCACCAAAAAAAAAAACAAAACCAGGCCCCCTTTAAGATACAAAAAACACATTAGAATGATGAATCAAATTTAAGACCTTGGTGCTTGCATACCAGGCAGCTAAGGGGTCAGCACCAGGATACATCCAGAGGATCATCAGACCCTACACACCAGCCAGACCTCTCCGTTCTGCCACCTCTGGACACTTGGCACCTCCCCCTCTTCGCGTCTGTACTTCCCGCTCCCGTCTGCTGTCTGTCCTGGCCCCTCGCTGGTGGAATGACCTCCCCGTGGCGGTCAGAACAGCAGAGAATCTGACTACCTTCAAACGCAGACTAAAGACTCATCTCTTCAGGCTGCACCTCTCCCCACCCCTCCCTAGCCTATAGTTTAGCTCAATGTACCTAGTTAGGCTAATACGATTGTTAGTTTTTATTTGGCAGGATTGTTTTTGTTTTTGTCTGGTTCTGATTAGGCAAATGTGATTTCAGTGCTAGTTTGTACTTGGCAGGATTGTTGTTTGCTGAACAGGTTACTCTACAGGGTTGGAGTCCTGATCTATGTGGTCACTTCTGGCACTACGATCTCTACTTCACTCTAGTGTGTTTCTTTTGCACGTCTGCACCTTGAACTATTGCACTTGTTGTACGTCGCTCTGGATAAGAGCGTCTGCTAAATAGAGCATCGCGTAGTTCTGGCAGGTCACGAGAGTCAAGCGCTCCGGCCGAATCAGCTGATGGCTCAGCTGAGTGATGTTAGCCTATCACAGTACATTCACTAACAGGGCGGTCTACTTAAACAGCCTCCCTCTACTCATTCAGCTGCTCCTCCTGCATGCAAGCGCTGCACGTTGCTTCGTAAATCCCCTCCACCACCCCAGCTCCTTCCCCATGCGTCAAGAATTTGCATTCTCCATCCTCCATCCATGTGTTAAGAAATTGCATTTGCTCCATTCATATGTGTTAAAAACTGCTTTGCTGCTGGATCTGTTCTGTGTGTACCCCTCTAGGGGGGGTTTGGCTGCTGGCCTCCCGGCCTTATCCACGCGGGCTGCGTGGTTGGCGGGAGAGCTCCAGAACAGAGCCATACCGCCAAACATAACTGTATTGCCTTTATTGTCAATAAAGTTCTACTTGATGACAGTGGTCCTGACAGAAATGCCTGTAATGTAATGTAATGAAATGTGCAATGCACACCCCACCCCCTCCATATATAGAGCTCAAGCAGTACTCCTACAACCTAAGGTTATCTGCAGCTGGAGAAGACATTTACAACAAATCAAAAATGTTAAAAACTAAAAAGATATTTGGTGAAGCTGTGGTGCTTATTAAAATACATATAAGAATGAGCAAATTCTGTTCTTTTCATCCATAACAATGCTGATTTGTAAGCCAGTTTTGATAGCTTAATTTTAATGGTGGTTACAGTCGTGTAGACATTTCTATACCATTGTGCCATATGAGGTCACATACTGTGATATCATGCAAAATAGTGGTGCAAACTTCTATGCAATACTCTGAAATACAACATTAAATAAAGTTGAATGATGGTAAGCAATGATTGGTTAAAATATAACTGAAGTTGCATGTGCAAGAAAGTGTTGAGTAGACAGAATGTCCTGTTAGATTCCATCTATTGCGCATGTAGTTTGCTTCAGAACAGTTTGCTATGCTTTGCAAAACTCCTTGGGAGTTTTGTGGGTGTGTCATCAAGATGGGAATGTTGGCACCACTGAGTTGGCTGGATGTTGGCTACAGTATAAAGGCCAGACACAATCACCTTCCCAGTACCCATACTAGCAATTTACTGTAGCTATGTACTAATTTTTGCCCCATTTCTGTTTTATTACATTCACATAGTGCTTTGGTGCTCTTGAATATGTCCATTCACTCAAAATGATGTAAATCAAATCTTCCTGTAGTGGGCAGTATTACAACATTGTTGTTTTCAAGAGAAAACAAAACTTCTACTGAATTAAATAGACTTAGTATCACAGTATTTGTTTTCTTTGGTTCTTTGAGTTTCTAATTTATTTCACTTAAAACTGAGAAAATGCAGACACATTAGTTTAGCTGCATTCCCAAATAATATTTCAAATTAAGCCCGGCTAAATATTCACATGCAGTGGCTCCAGTAAACAAAAACATTATGTTAAATTATGTTATTTGGGTTAATATATGCCTACTGTATTAATATATGATACTGTCATCATAATTTGTGCATGGATATATTCTAAATAAATGCATTTATTAAAATGAATATATTGTAAAGTAATACAATTGACGAGGTAATAAGTGTATGTAACAAGTTTTGCAGTCCTTCTCCCCACAAACCACACAATCCTCAGTTCTGGGACGCACACGGGTTTTATTACGCGCTGGTTACAAGTACATCCATACCCCGAAAAACAAAACACACACGATAAGGAAGTTGAATTGCATAGTATGTCGCTCCTGTGTGCGTCTCTCATTCCAGCACCCTGGTCTCACTGCAGGCAGAGCATATAAACAATTACCAATCAAATGTAATTGCAGACAGCCATGGTCACAGACCAGCTAAACCGCTCCCTCTCCGCCTGCAGATGGTGCCCTAACCACTCCACCCCTCCAAATACCCCCACCACCCGACGGGGGGGGGGGGGGGGAGGGTTTAGTTAACCTAAGCTATCAAAGCTAACCCCCCCCCCACCAAGCGGGAGAGGAAGTCAACGACCACCATCTGAGCCCCCGGCCCGTGGATCACCTTGAACTTATACGGCTGTAATGCCAGATTCCAAAGAGTGATCCGCACCAGACACCAGAGTGATTGATAGCCAGACACTCCACTGAGCTGTACTTCACCTCCCGCTGTGACAGCTTTCGGCTAATGTACAGCACCGGGTGGTCGACCCGCTCCACCTCCTGGGACAAAAGGCCCCCCAGCCCACTATTCGATGTGTTCGTCTGCAGACAAAATGGGAGAGTTAGGTGTATACAGGAGCAGTTCACCACAGAGAGCCTGTTTTATCCTCTCAAACGCCTGCTGACACTGCTCCGTCCACTGGACGAGATCTGAAGCACCCTTTCGTGTCAGATCGGTCAGGGGACTGGTCAGCTCAGAGAATGCTGGAATAAACCTCCTATAGTTGTGACGGTACGGGTGCTGGGACCCAGGCGCAGAGTGGGGGAAAAAAAACACGAAACTCAAAAAGGGAAAATTAACAAAGATTTTACTCACACAAAAAAAGGCAAACACAACCAGGGAACAGGCAAGGCCACAAAGGGCAAAACAACAAACTCAAAACATTAAGAACAAAACACAGAACAGAACACAGGCAGGCAGGCAGGGTACAGGCAGGTGGAACACACAGGCAAACACATAAAAGAAACACCAGAAAATACATACGGGTCAGGAACAAACACAAGTCAGAAGCAAACACAGGTAGGAAACAAACAAGTCAGGAACAAAACACAAACGGGTAAAAAACGCAGGCAGGTACAATGGGTCTGAAAATTCATAGGCAACAAACACAAGGAAGAACAAACGCAAGGAACCAGCACCCGAGTCAAGGGAACAGAGAACTTAAATAGACAAGGGGTAACAAGACACAGGTGAACTCAAAAAACAATCAAACCAGAAGGAGGGGATAACAAGACACAGGTGGGAACAATGATGGGATAACGGGACAGACAATAATACAATTAACAGGGGGGGAGCAGGACACAAAACAGAAGTGCCGCCATCTGGCGGCCCAACAGGGGAAACACAGACAGGAAAACAGGACCATGACAGTACCCCCCCCCCCAAGGGACGGCTCCTGACGTCCCAGGAGGCCGACCCGGGGAGGGAGTCAACAGAGGGTGGGGGCTAGAGACAGGACAAGACTCAGGGCTGGACTGGACAGGACAGGAACAAGACGAGAACAAGACTCGGGGCTGGACTGGGCAGGACAGGAACAAAACAAGAACAAGACTCGGGGCTGGAGGGGAACTCGGGGCTGGACGGGAACTCGGGGCTGGACGGGAACTCGGGGCTGGAAACAGGACTGGACAGGAACAGGACTGGACAGGAACAGGACTGGACACAGGACTCAGGGCAGAACCAGGACTGGACAGGAACAGGACGGGACTCGGGACTGGACTAGGACGGGGGAACAGGACTTGGGACTGGACTCGGAGAACAGGAAAACTTGGGACAAAACTCAGGAACTAGGAAACAGGAGACACAGGGCTGGGCAGGACCCGGGCGACGAAGACACAGGGCTGGACAGGACCTGGGCGACACGGGGAGACTCAGGGCTGGGCAGGACCCGGGCGACACGGGGAGACTCAGGGCTGGGCAGGACCCGGGCGAAACTCAGGGCCCGCACTCGGGCGACACGGGGGAAACTCAGGGCCCGCACTCGGGCGACTCGGGGGAAACTCAGGGCCCGCACATCGGGCGACTCGGGGGAAACTCAGGGCCCGCACATCGGGCGACTCGGGGGAAACTCAGGGCCCGTACATCGGGCGACACGGGGAGATTCAGGGCCCGTACATCGGGCGACACGGGGAGATTCAGGGCCCGTACATCGGGCGACACGGGGAGATTCAGGGCCCGTACATCGGGCGACATGGGGAAATTCAGGGCCCGCACATCGGGCGACACGGGGAAATTCAGGGCCCGCACATCGGGCGACACGGGGAAACTCAGGGCCCGCACATCGGGCGACACGGGGAAACTCAGGGCCCGCACATCGGGCGACTCGGGGAAACTCAGGAAACCAGGGGGACTCAGGAAACCAGGGGGGACTAGGACAGGGGCAAGGCAGACATACAGGACTGGACTGGGGCGAGGTGGACAACACTGGACTGGGTAGGGCAAGACTGAGAGGGAAAGACTGACAGACACTGGCACAATAGGGAGACCTACAAAGACAGACACAGGGACAAGCAGGCGGGGAGGCACACGGCGACACCGATGGACACACAAAGGGACAGGCAGACAGGGAAGGCGAGGGGGGAACCCAACAACTGACATAGGGACTGACACACAGGCAAACAAGACAAAACACACGCGGACTGGCACACAGACAGACAGGCAGACAGGCGGGCAAACACGTTGGCCGATGGGCTGACGGCCTGGGGGGCAGACAAACAGGCCAACAAACTGGCTGACACACATACGGGTAGACTAACAGACAAACAGGCGGGCAGACAATTAGACAGGGGGGCCGGGGAACACACGGACACACGGTTGGGAGGACAGACACCAAAGGGAGAATGGACACCAGGGGGAGCGACGAGACCGGGGGAGGGACGACCACTGGGGGGAGCGACGAGACCGGGGGAGGGACGACCACTGGGGGAAGGACGGACACCGGGGGAGGGACGACCACTGGGGGGAGCGACGAAACCAGGGGAAGCACGAACGCCAGGGGAAGCACGAACGCCAGGGGAAGCACGAACGCCAGAGGGCAAGGTGTGGACACTAGGGGGAGCGAGAACACTAGGGAAAGAACGGACACTGGGGGGCGCGAGAACACTAGGGGGAGCACGAACGCCAGGGGGAGCACGAACGCCAGGGGGCAAGGTGTGGACACTAGGGAGAGCAAGAACACTAGGGGAAGAACGGACACTAGGGGGCGCGAGAACACTAGGGGGAGCACGAACGCTAGGGGGAGAACGAACGCCAGGGGGAGCACAAACGCCAGGGGGAGCACAAACGCCAGGGGGAGCACAAACGCCAGGGGGAGCACAAACGCCAGGGGGAGCACAAACGCCAGGGGGAGCACGAACGCTAGGGGGCAAGGCAGGTGGCTTAGCCTGCGGGGCGGCCAGAGCAGTCTGCGGCGGCCCCTGCGGGACAACAGAAGGGACCGTTGTCCTCTCCGGGGCTCTGGACGGCTCTGGAAGCCTCTCCGGAGCTCTGGACGGCTCCGGAAGCCTCTCCGGAGCTCTGGACGGCTCCGGAAGCCTCTCCGGAGCTCTGGACGGCTCTGGAGGCCCCCCCGGGACTCGAGGCAGCTGAGGAGGCCCCCCTGGGGCTTGAGGCGGCTCCGGAGGCCCCCCCGGGGCTCGAGGCACAAGTAAAGCCCGAAACTTGGGTGTAGCAGGCGGCCTCCGCAGAAGGGTCAGAGCAGGCGGGACCTCCGGGGCTGGAGGCGGCTCTGGGGGCCTCTCCGGGGCTGGAGGCGGCTCTGGGGGCCTCTCCGGGGCTGGAGGCGGCTCTGGGGGCCTCTCCGGGGCTGGAGGCGGCTCTGGGGGCCTCTCCGGAGCTCGAGGCGGCTCTGGGGGCCTCTCCGGAGCTCGAGGCGGCTCTGGGGGCCTCTCCGGAGCTCGAGGCGGCTCTGGGGGCCTCTCCGGAGCTCGAGGCGGATCTGGGAGCCTCTCCGGGGCTCGAGGCGGATCTGGGAGCCTCTCCGGGGCTCGAGGCGGATCTGGGAGCCTCTCCGGGGCTCGAGGCGGATCTGGGAGCCTCTCCGGGGCTCGAGGCGGATCTGGGAGCCTCTCCGGGGCTCGAAGCGGATCTGGGAGCCTCTCCGGGGCTCCAGGTGGCTCTGGGGGCCGCTCCGGGACTTGAGGCAGAGCAGGCCGTGAAGGCCGCTCCGGGACTTGAGGCAGAGCAGGCCGCGAAGGCCGCTCCGGGACTTGAGGCAGAGCAGGCCGCGAACGCCGCTCCGGGACTTGAGGCAGAGCAGGCTGCGAAGGCCGCTCCGGGACTTGAGGCAGAGCAGGCCGCGAAGGCCGCTCCGGGACTTGAGGCAGAGCAGGCCGCGAAGGCCGCTCCGGGACTTGAGGCAGAGCAGGCCGTGAAGGCCGCTCCGGGACTTGGGGCAGAGCAGGCCGTGAAGGCCCTTCCTGGACTTGGGGTGGAGCAGGGCGAGGGCCCTGCCGTCTGGGCTGGGCAGGGGACAGGAACACAGACCACAGCTGTAGGGAACCCGGCTGGGCAGCCGGACGGGACCGGCGGGACCCCCGCGGGCCGGACCCTGGGAAGATCGCCAGTCGAGACCCTTCAAATGATGCAGGGCCGGGAACCGCTGGCTGGGCAACTGGAGGTCTGGCCAACCGGGAGGCAGCCCGACCACGGCGCCTCCGTGACCGTCCGCCCCGGGCGCTGGGAAGCTCAAGGGCGAGGGACTCCCAGTCGCTGGGTGGCGAGTCCTCCGGGTCACTCCACCACCCCGGTGGCATGATAAACAAAAAAAAATAAATAAATAAATAAAAATTAAAAATTAAAAAAAAACTCTGCTGGGTCCCAAACTGGCTGGTTCCTTCTGTGACGGTACGGGTGCTGGGACCCAGGCGCAGAGTGGGGGGAAAAAAACACGAAACTCAAAAAGGGAAAATTAACAAAGATTTTACTCACACAAAAAAAGGCAAACACAACCAGGGAACAGGCAAGGCCACAAAGGGCAAAACAACAAACTCAAAACATTAAGAACAAAACACAGAACAGAACACAGGCAGGCAGGCAGGGTACAGGCAGGTGGAACACACAGGCAAACACATAAAAGAAACACCAGAAAATACATACGGGTCAGGAACAAACACAAGTCAGAAGCAAACACAGGTAGGAAACAAACAAGTCAGGAACAAAACACAAACGGGTAAAAAACGCAGGCAGGTACAATGGGTCTGAAAATTCATAGGCAACAAACACAAGGAAGAACAAACGCAAGGAACCAGCACCCGAGTCAAGGGAACAGAGAACTTAAATAGACAAGGGGTAACAAGACACAGGTGAACTCAAAAAACAATCAAACCAGAAGGAGGGGATAACAAGACACAGGTGGGAACAATGATGGGATAACGGGACAGACAATAATACAATTAACAGGGGGGGAGCAGGACACAAAACAGAAGTGCCGCCATCTGGCGGCCCAACAGGGGAAACACAGACAGGAAAACAGGACCATGACAATAGTAGCCTGCCAGTCCCAAGAACTATCTAATCTCTTTTATTGTCTTGGGCCACAGGCAGACCGCAATAGCTGCTGTTTTATCAACCTGGGGACACACCTGCCCGCCGCCCAAGTGGTAGATACCGTACCTCCCTCCGTCCAACTGCACACTTCTTTAGGTTGGCCGTAAGCCCTCCACACATCAAGACCCAAGCACCACCCCTGCATGCTCCACATGTCGCTCCCAGGTGTCACTATAGATGATTACATCATCCAAGAAGGCCACATCATATGGAGAGGGGGGCCCCAGCACCCGGTCCATGAGGCGTTGGAACGTAGCGGGGACCCTGAACAGCCCAAAAGGAAGGGTGACAAATTAGTACAACCCATACGGAGTGGAGAAGGTCGTTTTTTCTTTTGACTCTGATGACAAGGGAATCTGGCACCACAGGGCATCCCTCCGGGAAAGTGCATCGGCATTCACGTGTGCAGCCCCGGACCTGTGGAGTATAGAAAAAGCAAAGGGTTGCAGTGACAGAAACCATCGCGTAACCCGGGCATTCGTGTCTTTATTACGAGCCATCCATACTAATGGGGAATGATCCGTGACAAGGGTGAAGTGCCTCCTAAGGAGATAATACCGCAAGGTTTCGAGTGCCCATTTTATTGCCAGGCACTCCTTTTCTCATGTTCTTGCGGCAATAGCTTCCTACTGATATACACCACCGGGTGTTCCTCCCCTTCTTGTACTTGCAATAGCACCGCCCCTACCCCTGTTTCTGATGCGTCGGTCTGTACCAGTAAGAGTTTGTTGAAATCTGGAGTCACCAACACAGGTCTTGAACAGAGGGCGACCTTTAGTTCCCAGAATGCTCTCTCCTCAGTGTCGCCCCACTTCACCCGGATTGGCAGTCGATTTCTGGTCAAGTCGGTTAGGGGGCTGGCTACTGTGGCGAAGTTGGGGATAAAACATCGGTAGTAGCTCTTAAGTCCGATGAATGTGCGTACCTGCTTTTTGGTGAGGGGGCGGGGTCAGTTCCTGATAGCTTCCACTTTCTTCAGTTGGGGTTTGACATTTCTTCTCCCGATAGTGTACCCCAAGTATTCAGTTTCCTGGAGCCCCAGTCAACATTTTTTTTGGATTAGCTGTGAGCCTCGCCCCTCTTAACGCATGTAATACTTTGCTCACTCGCTCCAGATGCGTTTCCCAGTCACCTCCATGAATTACGATGTCATCTAGATATGCCGCTGCATATTCTCTATGGGGCCGCAGGATCTGGTCCATCAGCCTCTGGAAGGTGGGCGGGGCTCCATGCAGTCCGAATGGTAGGTTCCTGTACTGGAACAGGCCATCATGGGTGGCAAATGCAGTTTTCTCTCGGGACTCAGGTGCTAGGGGAACCTGCCAATAGCCTTTGGTTAGGTCAAGGGTACTAATGAATCGAGCGGTGCCCAGTCTCTCAATCAGTTCGTCAACTCTCGGCATCGGGTATGCATTGAATTTCGAAATCTCATGTAACTTTCTAAAATCATTACAAAACCGGATTGTTCCGTCCGGTTTGGGGACCAACACGAACATGCTGCACCACTCACTGATGATACCTGCCTCCAACATGGTCTTCACCTCTGCCCTTACCGCCTCTCTTCGCGCTTCCGGGATGTGGTAT
This sequence comes from Anguilla anguilla, assembly GCF_013347855.1. Taxonomy (NCBI): domain Eukaryota; kingdom Metazoa; phylum Chordata; class Actinopteri; order Anguilliformes; family Anguillidae; genus Anguilla; species Anguilla anguilla. The sequence continues at coordinate 41,264,734 of NC_049204.1, read as the reverse complement.
GGTCGCATAGTTACCTTTTTCCGAGGTTCCGTCACAATGTAGTGTTGGATGAGATCGGTGTGACCTGGTTCGGTCGAAAACACATCCGACTGACCAATTCCCATACCTCCTGCTTTTGGGCAGGGCTCAGCTGTTCTCCCAGGGGAACTTCCATGGGGTCGATAACTGTAGAAACGGAGAAAGAAGAAACAGCGCACACAACTTTGTGTGCATTCTACTTTTTTTGTAAGTTAATGTGATATAGTTGAGTTACATTACGCCGATCTGGCTGTCGTACCCTATAATTCACATTTCCTATTTTTTCCATTACTTCATAGGGCCCCTTCCATCGGGCCAGGAATTTACACTCTGAGGTGAGCACCAGCACCAGTACCCTATCCCCTGGCTGGAACTCGCTCACCTGCGCCCCCCAGTTGTACACCCTCGCTTGGGCAGCCTGGGCTTCTTGCATGTGTTCATGAATGAGGGGCCATAGCATCGCCATCCTGTCCCTCAGTTCCTCCTCCTTGTTGTTCCCAGGCTTCCTTAGCTATGTCGAGCAGTCACCAGGGCTGCCGACCGTAAAGAAGCTCGAAGGGGGAGAACCCCGCCGAGGCCTGGGGTACTTCCCGAACTGAAAACATGAGAAACAGGAGGAGCTAATCGCAATTGTGTCCGTCGGTTTCCATTACTTTTCGGAGCATGCTTTTTAGGGTCCGATTAAACCGTTCCACTAATCCGTCTGTCTGAGGGTGATACACTGACATGCATAACTGGTGGACTTTCAACAGTTTACATAAATCCTTCATGATTTGGGACATAAATGGTGTTCCCTGATCTGTCAATATCTCCTCCGGAATGCCCACTCTCGAGAATAACAATAGTAGTTCGCGAGCTATACCTTTAGTGGCCATGGTGTGTAGGGGAACCGCCTCTGGATACCGGATGGCGTAATCCACTATCACCAGAATATACTGGTAGCCCCGGCTGCTTTTCGGGAGGGGTCCCACGAGATCCATGGCAATCCTGCTGAAAGGGGTAGAAATAATTGGTAATGGCATCAAGGGGCTACGAAAGAAGAAAAAATCGGAAAGAGGCTCGGTGGTGGCACCGGGGTCCGCCTCCTGGAAGCCACACATCTTGGCAGTATCAGGCTTTACCTGACAGTGACGTTAGGCAGGTTCAATTTTTTTCCTTTTCTCGACTCTCTCCTCATCGCATCTCACAGTTTGGTGAACACGGGGGAGTCCCTTCCAATGAGCACCGGGACTGGTAGGTTAGGCACGACTCCGGTCAAGTCCACGTGTTGCCCCTTTGTTGTCTGGAGATTCAACAGCGTTGTTGGGTATTTTTTTGTTTCGCCATGAATACAGGTAATAGCCACAGTCTCCTGGGATTCTTGTGAACAGGCAAAGTCGGGCCAGACCAGGGTCACCATGCTACCGGAGTTGAGCAAGGCTGTTGTGTCTTTACCATTTGCCCTCACCGGGGTAACTGGAGAGATGCAGCTCTCGTGGGCCCAGCAGGACGTCAGCAGCCCACAGGGTCTCCCGGTGGCGGTTTCACTGGTGGAGGCGGTAGGCATTGGGACATCTCGATGAGGGCAGCTCCAGGCCAGGTGTCCCACCACACTCGAAGCACCTTCTCCTGTCAGGGTCAATCAGGGGCCGTCTTCCCGGGGAACTGGGATGTATGTTTCCGTCCGCCTTCGGTAGTGTCCACACCCCCTCGTCATCTTTCTCTCTTTTCCTCGAGTCGTGGCTTCCGATTTCTGAGGTTGGCTGTCCCGCAGCACTTCCAAGGCTGCCTGATGCCCTTCCACTAGTTCGACCAGCCGGTCCGCACTCTGGGGGTTGGCTTGACTTTCCAATTTCTTTGCCTCGTACGGGAGAGAACGCAAAAAATTTGTCAATGACCATTCTCTCTAATAGACTTAGCGAAGCCGGCTCAGCTGTCATCCAGCTCTTCGCCATGCAGATCAGGTCATGCATTTGAGAGCTGGGAGAGAGAGAGGAATTATAAGTCCAGTCGTGAAATTTCTGCGCCCGGCTGATGAGCGTATATCCATAATGACGTAAAATTTCTTTTTTCAGGACCTCATACCGTTGGCCTTGTTCGGGCGTTAAATCTTGGTATGCTTTCTGCGCTGACCCAGACAGGAAAGGAGAGAGCATGCTGGCCCACTGCTCTGGAGGCCACCCTTCTCGAAATGCTATCCGTTTGTAGGCTTCCAGGTAAGCCTCGATGTCGTCATCGGTAGTCAGTTTTAGAATGAACTGACTGGGCGTCACTCTCGGTCGAGCAGCTGCAGCTGCCCCAGTAGCTCCTTTAGTAGCTCCCGGTTCAATGCCTGCTGGGTGAGGTTGGCTTCCACAAGCTGTTTGATTAAAGGTTCCATTGCTTTGTGTACTGTTACTGATCACTTTGGCGTAATATAGACACTGGTGCCTGCCTGCATTCTCCACCACGTGTTCCAGGACCAAGGGTGTTGGGTCTCAACTCCGCCCAGGATCAGCCACAAAAGTGCAGCACACAAGGTAAATGGTACCCAAAGTTTATTAGGGGAATCAACAAACTTGGGGAAAGGGGGGGGGGGGGAGGGGAGTTTGAAAAAAGTCCGCAAAACCATTCTCATAAACCAAAGTCCGTAATCCAAAGGCCGTATTCCAAAGCCAGTTCCTCGTCCAAAAAGGGGGTTGTTCAACATGCAGGGTTGTCTGTTCGTTCCAGTCAAATCCGTTCATCCAAAGTAATTCGTTTTCGCAACTCACTCTCTCCAGCGCTTTTCCCTCTCGGTACTTCACCCAGGACTGTTCTCCTTTTAAAGCTGCCGGTCGAATGGGATGCAGGTGCGCCTGGTTAGCCCCGGAACTTCCCAATAAGGCTCAGGGGTGGAGCCAGCGCGCCACCACGTACCTCCCCTCAATCACCACTCCCCTGTCTGTTTCCGGGCGGCTGCCACAGTATTTATTAAATAATATAGGCAAATCAGGTAAACTGCAAAAGAAAAGCAAACTCGGCCAAAAGGCAGAGTAAAAGCATAAAATAAATGAAGAGGAGAAACACTCTGGTGGGGGTGCCTGGCTGCCGAGTAGCAACAAAGTAGCAAGCCTCGCCAGGTAGGAAACGCCCACTTATAAGGCCTCCTCCTCAGGTGCACCCAATCTCCTTGATTACACCTTGAGGAGAAAGAAAAAACAGAGGGGGGAGAAGGGGAGAAGAAGGCTGCAGCCGTCACAGCCAGTAGTTAGTTAAAACCAGCGTTGTGAAAAAACGAGGAGTGCCCAGCCGGACCAGGAGGTTGTCGATCCTAGGCATAGGATAAGCATCGAAATGTGGGACATTATTTACCACTATTTACCCAGGGTAGGTTCACTGAGCACAGATGCTCTTTTGCAGGAACACCCTGCTTCACACTCATACACATTCACACCTGGGAGCTGCCCAGTACAACCACAATCCTCTATTGTTGGCCACTGAGCAGATCCACTGGAGGGAGAGAACATTTTTTAGCCAATTAAATCAGGGATAAGAGCGTCTGCTAAATGCCTGTAATGTAAAGGGGATGATTAGGTGGCAAGTTTTTGTGAGAGCCAGATCTGGGATTTTAGCCAGGACACCGGGGAACCTCCTACTCTTTGTGAATAGTGTCATGGGATCTTTAATGACCACAGTGAGTCAGGACCTCGGTTTAACGTCTCATCCGAAAGATGGCATCTCCTACAGCACAGTGTCCCCGGCACTGCACTGGGGCATTGGGGTTTATTTGACCAGTGGGAAGATTGCCTCCTGATGGCCCACCAACACCACTTTCAGCAGCAACTCAGTATTCCCTGGTGGTCTCCCATCCAAGTACTAACCAAGCCCACACCTGCTTAGCTTCAGCCAGTCGGCAGGAGCAGTGTGTGTGGTGGTAAGGCTGCTGGCTAACATCCCCCACCTGCCGTGTGACCACAAAGGGCCCTTGCCACCTTGCAAGTAATTTGGAAGTATAAGAAGGGAGTAATACAAGCACTTTACCTCCCGGTGCAAATTGTCTCAGCTGAATGCCTTTATTATATGTGCAAGGTTGACGTTCTAGCGCCTGCAGCAAATGACAATTGCCCTAGTGTGTAGAGATTTGCTCTCTTGCAGAATGTGCTGAATTTCATTTTTACTGTTGCTTGGACCTTTCTCCCAGCTTTCCTTAATTAAATCCAACACACTGCGTGGCTGCCTGCCAAAAAGTAATTCAAAGGGATGAAATCAAACAATAAAGGGTTCAGCCACTTATCCCAATTACGATAATCTTCATGCACGAACTTGCGAATCATTGTTTTTAAGGCTTAATTAAATCTTTCTACCAAACCGTTTGTATGGGGATGGTAGACTGATGTTCTGATTGATTTAATTCCCAATAATTCTTACAGCTTGCATAACGCGCGTGACTTGAACAAAGTGCCTTGATCGGTTAGAATCTCTTTTATTTATCGCGTTGCGTAGATCACTAAAACTCAAAGCGATGCTTGTGTGCACTTTGGTCTAATGGCCCGAAGAGGATCCGTTCAAATGGGACCTCCATTAGGGGGAATGGACACAAGGGCGCCTTTGGAGTGGCCGCAGGATTAACTAACTGTCACTCAGAACAAGATGCACACCACCTCTGCTCTTTGCCCCGAATGCCCGGCCAATAGAATCGGCCATTAGCCTACTCAGTGTTTTATCACCACCCAGGAGACCAACCATGGGATTATGGTGAGCTGCCTGGAAAAGCATTTCCCGACTGCTCTTTGGTACCAACAACTGGGTGTTTTCCTCTCCGGTTTGAGTGTCACGACTCACTCGGTATAGCCTATCTTTAATAATAGAAACATAAGGGTGAGCTAGAGCGGTGCTAGGGGAAACTCGGTGACTATCAATAGCTGTCACTTAGTCAAAGGCAAAGTGTAAAGTATCATCCCGAGACTGCTTGAGCAGAAAGTTCTCCTGGAGATGTATGCTGGAAGTCAGGGAAGCTCTCAGTGAGCTTATCACATAGCACATAGCTCAGTTTCCTATCGGTCATGATCGCTTCCCCATGCAACCTTTCATTACATTAGTAAACTCTGGCTAATCAGTACCTAATAAAAAGGGATGCGACAGTTGGGAGCTAACAGCAGCCTTTACTCTGTGCTTTTTGGCCCCGTGTCGAATTTCCACTGGCATCACTGGATAATCGTGAATATCCCCATGCACACACCTTATTGACACCCACAACACTTCCACCAATGCCTTAGGCCGAACTAAGCTTTGGTGAATCAAGGTTTGTTTACATCCTGAATCCAGCAAAACCTGGCGTGTACCCCCTTGAATCCTTACCGGTATCCAGTACAGTACCCTCCTGACCAGGGGAGGGGGCTGGCAAGCCCGTGACCTGAACCACTTACCCCACTTCCATCAGGGGACAGTCCCTGCAGAAGTGATTGGACCGCCCAGAATGGCAGCACTCCTGACCAGGCATCTGAGGAGGCCTCTGGGAGTCCGGTACTGCAATCACTGGGACCGGGGCCTGTGGGGGAACAGGGAAAGGGTTGTGGGGAGGTAGAGGAGATATTGGGAAGAGAACAGGCAGTTTTCCCTGCTACCGATGAGGGCCTCCTTGGCAGTCTTCTCCTTGGTGCTGGGACCGGATGAGAAGACCAGGGTTCCCTCGAGGTGGGGCCAGGTGCTGGAGAACGATGTGGGAGGGCGCTGAGGTGATCCTCCGCCAGGGCAACGGCAGCGTCCAGCGAGGTTAGTCTATGGCAGTCGGCAGTGGCTGTCGGCAGTTGGCAGGCTTAGCACAAACTGTTCGAGTGTCACCTGCTCAACAACCTCCGCCACCAAGTACACTGCTGGCTGGAGCCACCAGTTAGCGCCGTCTTGTAGCTGCTGAGCCAGAGCAAAGAGGTGGCTGGCGACCTCATATCGAAGATCCACATGATAAGGAAGTGGAATTGCGCAATATGTCCCACGTGTGTCTCTCATCCCAGCACCCCGATCTCACTGCAGAGCATACAAACAATTAACAATCAAACGTAACTGCAGACAGCCGTGGTTACAGACCGGCTAAACCGCTCCCTCTTCGCCTGCTGATGGTGCCCTAACCACACCACCCCTCCACAATGTACATTGCAAAAAACCCTTTGGTGAAGTTACCAAAAAAGCATCACATACTTTAACCCTGATTGGTGATCACCAAGCAAGGATGCAATATTCTTCCTCAAAATCTTTATTTATCTGTATCTGGTTGATTAGGACATTAAGTGATAACGTGTCAGTACACGTTTGTTTCCTAGTAAAATCATATCAATGGAAACATTTCTTTTTATAATTAGACAATTAATTGAGAAGATTAGTGTATTGCAGTGGGACAATTATTTAGAAAGAAGCTTGAGACTAAACTCTATAGTGACCTCATAGTACTGGGAGGAGGGAATTAACAGCTACAGAAGAAGTCAGTAATTTCTGTGTGTCTGACATATAACATGATATTTTTTATATATCATAGGTATCGTCTTTGTGGTGTTTATTATGTCTACAGTAACATACTACAGTATATTTATTTTTAAGTTACATGCTGTCACATAATGCCACATACTGCTACATAGTGACACATTATGATAAAGGTCAAACAAGCATGCACTCAAGCAGCACACTGTCACACACACTCACAAACATACAATCTCATACAAGCTTGCACACACACACACACACACACACACACACACTCACACACATGTACACACACACAGACCACACACAATAACAGAGAATGTACCTCTGTGAATAATAGAGGCTATGAATTAGGTTTCAGAGGCAGACTGAATGCAAGACAGTTTGAGGGAGAAAGAGAGAGAGTGTGTGTGTGTGAGAGAGAGAGAGAGAGAGAGAAAGAGAGAGAGACATACTGACATACTGTACACTTCCAAGCTAGCAGATGAAATGCTGTCAGACTATGATTTCTCAAAAAAGGTTTAATATATTTATACACACTACTGGTCAAAGGTTTTAGAACACCTCCATTTTTCCAGTTTTTATTGAAATGTATGCAGTTGTCTCAATGTACTCTGAAATTAAAGCATAGAACAAATAATCATTTGAGATAAATAAAGAAATCAAGCAATTATTCTGTTTAATACAATTTAATCAAAATTTTTGACTCATCAAAGTAGCCACCTTTTGCAGATATAACAGTCGAACACACTCGTGGAATTCTTTCTACAATGGAAATCAAATATTGTTCGGAAAGTTCTTTCCAACACTGCTGCAGAAGTTCCCACAAATGTGTTGCACTTGTAGGCAGCTTTGCTTTCACCCTTCTGTCCAGTTCATCCCAAACCAGCTTGATGGGGTTTAAGTCCGGAGGCTGTGCTGGCCAGTCCATGATTTGAAGCCTACCGTCTTGTTCTTTTCTTCTAAGGTAGTTCTCACATAGCCTGGAGGTATGTTTTAGGTCATTATCTTGCTGTAGGATGAACCCTGAAAATGTTCTCTGCCTCATTGCCCATAGCATATATACGGGTGCTAACCTGTACTTGCCCTTCCTCCTTGTCAAGCTTGGTAGTCGTCCTGTACCTAGCAAAACGTGTTCTCCATTCCATCCATTCCGTTGGTCGATTAAAACTGAAATTCTCGGGTGGGCTAAACTTTGCCATCAACCACTTTTCTAGCAGAATGAAACAATCCTGCTTCTGACACCATGTAATATGCTTTTGTAGACCGAGAAATAATCAAATGTCCAGGCAGAGGTTTAGTCTTTCTTATAACCTTTACTCACACTCTCAGTGTCTTATAACAACTGGTCTCGTCATCACATGGTGACCTCTTGGAACTTTCCGTGCATGCTCTGACAGTGTCAACTGAAAAAACAAGATAATTTCTGATATAAAGATAAAATTTATGTAATGTTTTTTTACACTTTATTAAAGGGGACATTTCAATTGATATAAAAAGCTTTTAAAAATAGATTTTGGTGACCCAATAGATAAAATACACTTAAAAAGGTCAGAGGGACTCAAATCGTACCGGTTTCGTGGAATGACTCATCTGCATGTAAAAATTATAGCTAGTATAATTTATGTGTTATAGGCCTATAATTTATATGTTATAACTATAGCCCCAGTGCTGTACACACACATCCATTTCCAACATAGGGTGCAAATCAATAAACAATGCATTCACAAATTTATTGAATGAGTGCAAATCCTTTATTGGAATGAAAGCAAGTTGCAAAAACACACACGTGAAACTTCATCGTGATGATGCAATGTCATTCAAACCAATTCTAACACTCCTGTGATTAAGAACATTGCTTGCTTGCTAGGTAGATAGCGGGCCTAATGCGGCTAGCCGTCCCACTCGGAGTTCCTTTATAGCAGGGTTGGTGAAGTGTCTTCATGGCTGTCTCCCAGAGCACAGACAGAAGTTAGTTTTAACTAGTAACTAGCAAATGAAAGTGCCTTTGTTTAGATCCAACTCTCAAACATTTGCTTGATTGTTTTTTAATAACTATTATCATTAGCGCATCAACTAGATAACGCTAGCTAGGAACATCGCTGATTAAGAACCTACTAGCCAGCTTGCATGGCTAATGCCGCAGGCCACAACACTCACAGTTCCCAGCCAGCAGAGCTGTCTCCCTTATTACTGTCACTTAGAAAGTTTTAACTAACTACTTTACACATGCCAGTGCCATTGTTTTGATCCAGCACTCAAACATTTCCTTAATATTTTATTAATTATTCAGCTGACATTAGCAAATTAAGAACAGCACCTGCTTGCTACAAAGCTAGCAGATCTAATGCCTCTAGCCACCTCACTCGCAGTTCCCAGTTAGCACTTGGTCTTTATGGTTATGTCTTTGCACACTGACAAAGCTGGAAAGGTGGTTTTACCTAGGGACTAGAATAGAAAGTGTGGTTAATTTTGGTTCAGCATACAAGCTTTTGCTCAAATCTTTCATAACTTTTTTTGGTGTTTTCACCCATGTAGTGCAAAACAAAACCCAGAAAATTATTTTCTTGTTGTGTATGTCTGCATCATACAGTCAGTAGATGTATTACCTTGCCCCTCCTATCTGAATATTATAACGTCATAGCATTGAAACAAACTTTATTGTGAAAATAACAGCGGTGAAGGGAGATTTATTTAATTATTTCAAGATAAAATTTATTTAATTATTTACCAATGCATTTATTAATTTACAGTGCCTTTGGAAAGTGTTCAGACCCACCTTTTTTTGTTACCCTACAGCTTTATTCTAAAATGGATTAAATTCATTTTTATTCTCATCAATCTACAAACAATACCCCATAATGACAAGGCGAAAATAGGTATTTAGAAATTTTTGCAAATTTATTAAAAATTGAAAAAAAAAGTATTCGGACCCTTTGCTATGATACTCAAAATTAAGCTCAGGTGCGTCCTGTTTCCATTGATCATACTTGAGATGTTTCTACAACTTGGACGGAAGCCACTTATCAGTAAAAGGCACATGATAGCCTGCTTGGAATTTGTCAAAAGTACGGTGACCGAGACGTGTCAAACGAACTGCAAATTCGAAAAACACAAGCTCATTAACGGAAAACACAAATGCAAAAATCACAACATAAGTGAAGTGAGCAACAACGAATGTTGACAATTAAATGACTATTATTAAATGGAGCTTAGAATGTCGCCAGCAGTGTATGCGCGTAATATAGGCTATAAATGGCATGCGGTTTCTGTCAAAACATTTGATGGATTGAAACTCCGCTCTTTCCCCGCCCCCTGTAGTAACTGTCAAAAAGTTTGATGGATTGAAACCCCCGCCCCTTTCCCCGCCCCCTGTAGTAACTGTCAAAAAGTTTGATGGATTGAAACCCCCGCCCCTTTCCCCGCCCCCTGTAGTAACTGTCAAAAAGTTTGATGGATTGAAACCCCCCGCCTGTGTTTTATTATTTTTAATAATATATATATATATTTTTTTTTTTAATATAGTCATTGTTTAATATCGTTTTATTTAGGCTTGTTGGTTTTTAGCGTAGCACATGCGTGATTTGGCATATATTTTATTTTAATGGAAATGTTCGTTTTTAAAAGTAATCCATGAGGGAAAGTGTTGATTATGTTTATGCTTTTTAAACGTGTTTGAAAAGGGTAGTTTTGTGTAAAAATGCTTTAGCAACTTAAAACACTTTATTGTTTTGAAACACCAATCGCCACCAAATAACCAAAAAGGCAAATTAATGCGTTAATAGGGTTACATGCGTTAAAATGTTTAAAACAAGTAGAAATTATGTTAGAAAAGTTTGGTAGTTGTTTCGTAAAGTAGATTAGTTTATTAGTTAGACGAGGAGACAGCATTGTGTGTATGAGCGTTAGTTTTGTGTCAAATAGAATTTAAGAAAAGCGAAAGCGTGTTAACATTACATTACATTACATTACATTACAGGCATCTGGCAGACGCTCTTATCCAGAGCGACGTACAACAAAGTGTATAACCATAACCAGGAACAAGTATGACGAAACCCCTAGAGAGAAGTACCAGTCCAAGTGCAGGGAACAACCGCATAGTTCAACTTGGACCCTGAAGGTTAAACTGATTAACACTAACAACGAGAACGGCAACAACGCAGTCTATGGAAAAAATAGAAGCAGTAGTTAAGACAGTTAATGCACCTAAGTCACCTACGAAACAGCTGCCTAGTTACAACCCTAAGCTTACAGTCATTTACAGGGGGGTAGGGAGGGATGGGGAGAGGTGCAGCCTGAAGAGGTGAGTCTTCAGTCGTCCACAGGGAGGTCATTCCACCATCGTGGGGCCAGAACAGACAGAAGACGTGTTCTGGAAGTGCAGGTGCGAAGAGGGGGAGGTGCTAGGCGTCCTGAGGTAGCAGAACGGAGGGATCTGGCTGGCATGTAGGGTTTGAATATCTTGTGGAGGTATGCTGGGGCTGATCCCTTGACTGCCTGGTATGCTAGGACCAATGTTTTAAATTTGATACGAGCTATAACAGGCAGCCAGTGGAGGGTAGTGAGCAGGGGAGTGACGTGGGAGTGTCTGGGGAGGTTGAAGACCAGACGAGCCGCAGCATTCTGAATGAGTTGCAGGGGTCTGGTGGCAGATGCCGGTAGTCCAGCCAGAAGAGAGTTGCAGTAGTCCAGGCGGGATAGAACCATTGCTTGGACCAGGAGCTGGGTTGCGTAGGTGGTGAGAAAGGGGCGGATTCTGCGGATGTTATACAGGAAAGATCTGCATGCCCGGCTTACTGCTGCGATGTTCTTGGAGAGGGACAGCTTGTTGTCCATCACCACTCCGAGATTCTTGGCACAGGGTGATGATGTCACTAAGGTGTCCCCTAGGGAAATGGAAAAGTCGAGGAGGGGAGAGGATAGAGCAGGAATAAAGATTATCTCCGTCTTTCCCGGGTTGAGCTTCAGGTGGTGATTGTCCATCCAGCTCTGTATGTCCCTCAGGCAAGCGGAGATGCGGGCAGGGACCTGTGTGTCCGATGGGGAGAAGGAGAGAAAGAGTTGCGTGTCGTCGGCATAGGAGTGATAGGACAAGCCATGGGCAGATATTACAGGGCCAAGGGATCTGGTGTACAAGGAGAAGAGAAGGGGACCGAGGACTGAGCCCTGGGGAACTCCGGTGGTGAGGGGACGGGGTGGTGATACCTTACCCGCCCAGGCAACCTGGAAGGAATGGTCAGAGAGGTAAGACTCAATCCAGTCAAGGACTGTGCCGCAGATCCCTGTTGCTGCCAGGGAGGACAGGAGGATAGAGTGCTCCACAGTGTCAAATGCAGCGGAGAGGTCTAGAAGAATCAGGACAGAGGAGAGGGAGGCTGCTCGTGGGGCATGGAGTGACTCACTGACCGAGAGGATTGCAGTTAACTCCATCCACAGGGGATAAATTAGGCCAGCCAATCCCATCAAGACTGCATTATAACTTAATTCCACTGAGAAGCCATGATCGATGGACAGGAAACACTCGGGCAGCCTATCAGGTATGTAACTTGCTAGGCCTATAGTTTAATTTAATTTAAATTCTATAACTACATGCATAAGAAAATTATTAAGGCTCGACGTCTTGACTTATTTTGCAGATTTAAAAGAGTTCCTGCTCGCGACAGACGCACCCGATTCAACGCTTCATGTGTTTGACCCGTCAAACTTTCATCTTGCGTGCAGCCAGGGAGGGTCTATTCATCAGAGTACATTTGTCAGTTCTGTGTGTGTGTGTGTGTGTACTTTTAAAATGTTTATTTATTTATTTATTTATCCACTTTTAGCCGACAATCGACAGAATCGACACCCGTAGTAGCGGATTTGGAATGGCCGACGCAATTGCTAGAAGCACAGGTTCACGCAGCAGTGGGCACCGAAATATACAACTTTCTACAGAGTATGAAACTTGAAATTTGAAACATGAAAATTTATGTTCACTTTTTAACTTTTATTTTTCTGTCATCTGAGTTGTGTTATTTATTTATTTTTAAAAGCCCCTGAAAGTCAACCAGAAGCGGTCACTGAGGCCCCGACTTCTCCGACGGATACCGGTTTGGTACACTTTCCAAGTCTGAAGAGAAAACGCGGTGAGATTTTATTAATTTATTATTTTGTAATTTGTGAACCTGCAGAAACAAATGTGTTCAAATCATAGTTAATTATGAATTTCTTTCTTTCTTTCTTACTTTATGCCACAGAGAATAGCATTTCAGACTCCAACACGGATTTTCTAGACGTGGAATTGGATCGAGAAGCGCTGCTTCAACCTTCGGAGGCAGTACTGAGCCCCGGAGCCGCAACACCATCAGAGGGCACGACGCCAGCAGCAACACCCCCGACAAACGTGGAGGCCCAAGAAACCGAAAAATCAGAACTGTGTATGCAAATTTTGTCGCTGTTGAACCGTGAGTTGGACGCTTCCAGACAACGTTTGAATATTTTAGAAAAAATATTAAATGGCACCGAAACGCCCGCGAGATACACGCTCTGGATCTCATAGTGATAAAAGACACAATGATGACAACCGGATGTTGATGCTAATCATGATACTAACCATAACACTAACAGTTTAAACTTGCAACAGCAGCAAGCAGAGGTTAACCTTCACCTGTTACACGTTATGAATGATCTTAATCGAGGCACAATTAACACGCATGCAGAGGTTGAACCTGTAGAGCATAGGGATGTTGATGTGTTTGGGGGGCTGCTACGCGCTTTGGACGCTGTAAACCGTGCGATAGGTAATTACGTAGAACCAGAAATAAGACCTAACATTGTTGACAATAACGTGCATGCGGCTACAGATAGTACTAATGATGACCAAAATGGTGGGGGCCTTAACGATAGAGATGCAGGTGATACGCAGACCACGTTTCAACAATACAGAAATTAGGTTACGGTTTAACTTTGCATATTTATACGATGTGGACAACTACGCAGTTTTATGTTCATGTTTTAAACACCCTAGAACATTTAATGAACAAAGTTCACAAGCTGGCGTCCCCCGACGATGTTGTACAGTTAGAGTTGCGGGGGGATTCTCTGTCTGAGGGTGTAACTGTGCAGTTAACAGGGGGTGAAATTGATTTGGATGTTTTTTTAAGCATGACTGAAAATCTGGTTCACTGAAATTTTGAGGTGTTGTCTGATGATACTTTGGAGCTGGTGGCTCACATTAAAAACCCTAATAGTGGTGTTGGAGCTCGTCGAAAATTGTCAACGTGTCTCAAAAATCAAATAATTTGCAAGAAATTACGCCATTTAATTGTCAATAGGGGCAATAACCTCTGTTTTGCCACTTGTTTAGCGCATCTTTTAAATCCGACATTTACAATGTGCGAGGCTGAGAGAGAGGCCGAACATTTACAGCAGTCTGTAGGTCTGAGTGTCCACCATAAGGTCAACTTTTCGGACATTGAAATGTTTGAGCGGCTGTTAAGCGTCAAGATAGTTGTGTGGAGCCATGGTGCCGCTAATGGTGTCTTTACAAAGTTTCAAACGTCCTCCAGACCACACCCCAAGACGTTGTTTCTTTACCTCGACGGTGACCACTATTATGACATAAAGTCCTGTAAAGGCTTCTTGGGCAGTGCATATGTTTGCAACTATTGCTATATGCCCTTTAGCGCAAAGAAAGACCATAGCTGTCAGTACCACTGCAACGTGTGTTACAGCGCCGAATGCTTTATGAACAGCTTAAGATCAATACAGTGTAAGGATTGTTTGCGCATATGTCGGTCAGAGTTTTGCTACAAAGAGCATAAAGTTGTGAAACCACAGGGTGTCAGTCGCAAAATGCGCAGCTCATGCGATACTACCAAGTTTTGTCCCAAATGTTGCACAAAGTATGTTGTCAGCAGCAGCAGTGATGGGGCCACACAGTTGTAGTCCACAGCGTTGCAACACCTGCAAGGCTGTGTTGACTCCTGAGAGTAGCCATGTGTGTTTCACACAAGGGGTGAAACCTGAAAGCCCCAGCCACCGTTACGTGTTTTATGATTTTGAGTGTCGGCAAGACCAAGGCCAACATATAGCAAATTTCATAGGCTGTATTGATTTTAACGGCGAGTGTTGGGTGGCATCTGGCAATAAATGCGTAGAGGCTTTTTAGCAAAGGTATCGGACTCCAAAGTACAAGGGCTACACATTCATTGCACACAATTCAAAGGGGTACGACGGCTACCTGCTGATGCCGTATTTAATTGACCAAGGCGTAACACCGCATCTAATTGTACAGGGCAGTAAACTAATGTGCATTACTGATGAAGCTTTTGAACAGAGGTATGTTGACTCCCTTTGTTTTCTAACAATGAAACTGAGTGCAATGCCTGCTGCTCTAGGTTTTGAAAATTCAATAAAAGGCTACTTTCCCCATTTCTGGAATACAATCGGAAACCAGAATTACATTGGCCCGTACCCACCACCCTTGTACTATGAGGTCGATACAATGATGGAAAAGGAGAGGGAGGAATTTATGCAGTGGTATAATAACGTGTCTGGAGGGGTGTTTGATTTTAGAAAAGAAATGGCTGAGTACTGCCAGAACGACGTTGTCATTTTGTGTGAAGCGTGTTTAAGGTTCCATCCCAAGGTTCTTGGGAGCACAGGTCTAGACCCTTTCCAGTGTGTAACTATAACCTCGGTTTGTATGAAACAGTACTGCACGAGTTTCTTCCCAAAAGACACCATTGCTGTAACATCGCCCGATAACTACATTCAACAGCAAAAGTCATTTTCCACACCAGGCATTCAATGATTAGAATATCTGAGTCACCGTGACAATGTATTCATTCAGCATGCTCTGAACCGGGGTGAGGTTAAGATGGGTGCTTATTATCTAGATGGGTATTCAGAGTCAGAAGGGGTGCGTACAGCATATGAAATAGCCGGCTGTTTTTTTCACGGGTGTCCGGAATGCTTTGACCCAAACACCGTTAACCCTCTGACAAAAATGGATTTTGGTGCAATGTATAACAAATTTCAAGAAAAAGTTGATACTCTGCGTAACACCTACAATCTGCATGTGGTTGTAATGTGGGAGCACGAATGGGTAAGACTTAAACAGGAGAGCGCGGAGGTACAGACGTTCCTACGATATCTTGATTATCCGGAACGTCTGGAACCGCGTGATGCTCTGTTTGGTGGTCGAACTAATGCATTAAACCTTCATTACATTCAAGAAGATGAGCAAATACATTATTTTGATTTCACCAGTCTATACCCTTTTGTGAACAAGACTAAAGTTTACCCTACAGGGCACACCACCATCATCTTCTGTGACTTCGACCAAATCAAAGACTATTTTGGTCTGGTCAAAGCACCCCCCTAGACAACTTTACCTACCAGTGTTACCGTACAGGGTTTCGGGGAAATTAATGTTACCAATTTGCAGGACTTGTGCGGAATCTGAGCATCAAGGTCGGTGTGAACATTCTGATGAGTTGTGTTCTCTCACAGGTGTATGGTGTACCGTTGAATTGGCTAAGGCTGTTGAGAAAATTAACAACATTTTTGAAGTTTGGCATTTTCCAGAAAGGTCTGATTCTGTCTTTAGTGACTACATTAAGACGCATTTAAAGTGGAAACAGGAAGCTTCTGGCTATCCCTCTTGGGTGTCTAATGACACTGACAAGGCAGAATAAGTTACTGGGAGAAGGAGGGCATCCGCTTAGATCGAAACAATATTTCTGTCAACAAAGCCAAAAAACAGATATCAAAACTGTTTTTAAATAGTCTTTTGGGTAAATTCGGCCCGAGAACCAATCGGCCAAACACGACCTTGATCCGGGACCCCGAACAGTTCCTGCAATACATGTTTTCAAACGAGTACGATGTCTCGCATTTTTCATTTCTTACAGAAGACGTGGCTCTGGTGCAGTGGAAACATGCAAAGGGTTTCCCAAAACCGCCCACAGCAATGTGTTCATAGCAGCATTCACCACCGCTTATGCCCGGCTCGAGCTTTATTCCGTCATGGATAAATTGCCTGACAGGGTTCTGTACCACGATACAGATTCTGTCATCTTTGTGAGTCGGGCGTGTGACTGGGTACCTCCTCTCGGGGGACTATTTGGGGGAGCTGACAAGCGAACTGGACCCAGGTGACCACATTGTCGAATTTGTGTCGGGGGTCCCAAGACATACGGCTATAGAACACTGCTAGGTAAATCTTGCATGAAAGCTAAAGGTATAACACTGCATTTTACTAACACACAGGTTGTCAATCTTTCATCCCTCACAGATTTGGTGCGTCATCATGTACGTAACCCAAAAGCTCCAGCCCGCAAAATTTTCACAAGCACACAGCAAATTGTTAGGTGTAAGAAAGGCTTCTCACTCAGCAACCGTACAGTTTCTAAAAAATTCAGAGTAGTGTACAACAAAAGGGTCCTGCTCCCCGATTTCACAACATTACCATATGGCTTCTAAATCAGTGTTTGGGGGTTTTGACAGCCGTCTTCAACATCCGTTTTCATGCATCATCTCAGGACCATCAAACTGTGGTAAAAGTGTCTTTGTGAAAATGATATTGGAAAACGCATCTCATGTTTTGTCCACCATACCACAGAATATTGTCTGGTTTTATTCATGCTGGCAGCCAATGTACGATGAACTGCTTTGTAAAATAATGTAAAATTTGTAGAAGGACTTCCTGAATCTTTGACCGATGAAGCGTTGCTTCCTTTACACAAAACCAATTTGATCATCGTTGACGACTTAATGGAAGCAGCCAGTGAGAGCTCAGAGGTGGAAAAAGCTTTTACCAAGTATACGCACCACAGAAATTTGAGCATTATATATTTAGTACAAAACCTTTTTTTTCAGGGTAAAAAGAGTTGCACAATAAATCTTAATGCAAACTATATTGTTCTGTTCAAAAATCCTCAAGATAAAACGCAAGTTAATGTTTTAGCTCAGCAAATGTCCTAGACATTCAAAGTTTTTCCTTGAATCTTTTGAAGATGCGACCAGAAACCCTTACGGTTATCTTTTGGTGGACTTAAAAGCACAGACACCAGAAGAGTTTCACCTCAGAAGTGGTTTGTACCCTCCAGAGTGGCCCGTGGCTTATGTGCTAAAGAAAAAGTAATGTCGGCAGGTATTAAACGGTGCTGGCCGCTTTTAAAAGCTCTATTTGAAGGCAATGCACAGCAAATGTTGCACACTCATAAAGATGACTCTTCAAGCGCACATGTTGTTGAGGGTTCTTTATCAAAACTCTGCAATATCCAATACAATGCACAAAAGAATGATCACTTCGTAGTAGCATGTTTCACTTTCACTGCTTTGGCAAACACTGAACTCTGTGCCAAAATAATAACACAGTTATTATATTATCATCACATTAACATTCCTATCTTCGCATTTACATCTCTTGTTCCACCCTCCAGTCCAGTTGGTGGCGGTAATGCACCTATACGCTGGCTTCCCAACCGCCAATAAACACCAGAGAAGACGAACTTCAATAAACCATCTGCAAGCAGTTTATGTTCTACAGCACCAGTTAACTTCACAAGCAACTGTTAGCTAGCTTGCTTGCAGGAGTAATGAAAAGCTGACAGTTTGGTCATTTTGAATACACGATGGTCATGCAGAAAGTTGGTTAACTGGCTGTTAGAAACCAGTGATAATAGCACTAATGTGATTTAAACTTTGACCAACTGGTTATAACGTAACTACTTGGATACCTTGCTTGATAATTTGCCCCCTTCATCGCAAACAGAAGAAACAATTAAAACTTTGGCAGCTGCTATTACCGTAGCCCTGCAACACATAACCTACTAGCTAACGTTAGTACCATTTACTGTATACGTTATAAGGGCTAGTACTCGGTCGGGAGCTAACGCCACGGATTGTCTGCGATTCAGGTTAACGTTTGTGGTCGGACATGCCAACGTTGAGTTTTGACGCTTCCTGTTAACTAAAATAATTATCTCAATAACCCATTTACACTGGTCATATCCCATACATTCATCACTGACACTGACTAACTTAGTCAAAAAGTACCGCAAACTACAGTATAACACTCCAAATCTACAGTCTAGTTCCTCAAAACACATTATACACATTTCCCTCCTAATACAGTGGCGCTGCATCACTTATAAACCATTATCTCACCTGCAATATCCAATACAATGCACAAAAGAATGATCACTTCGTAGTAGCATGTTTCACTTTCACTGCTTTGGCAAACACTGAACTCTGTGCATGGAGTCATCCCATTTCCTTCCCAAGCAGCTCCGCTACTGCCCTCTGCTGTGCATTGCGAGTACTGCATACTCAGATAGCCATAGATACCTGACCCAGATGACCAATATACATGAATACTAACAGTAAAATAAAAGAATACATCCCACAGCCGCTATACTTAAATCTGAACAATGTAAACTAAAACAAGAAAATAGGGAATGGGGGGGTCACCCGTCATTGTCTCTATATTGCCACACAAAGACATGCCATTTTACAGTCGGCTTCTCCAGAACTCATAAACACAATTTGTGAAATAGCTCTCAATGTTTCATGCGATAATATACCCCTAACGGATACTCAGTTGAAAAAATTAAGGAAACACCGATCAGGGATTAAACTACTTGCTAACAAAAAAAACTCAATCAAAAAGAAGAAGAAAGTCATTAATCAAAAGGGGGGATTCCTTCTACCTCTGCTGAGTGTTGCAATACCCTTTCTAACAAGCTTGATAACATCACGCAGTGGTTAAACCATGGAGCATGCTCAAAAGATGTATCTAGTACCCCAAAAACAACTGGATAAATGAAAGAATTTCACTTATACCCCAGAGCCAATCGGTCAAACTGTTGAAAATGAATTGGATCAAACCATACGCAGCATCTTAGCAAGGACTGATGTAGGGCCTCATGAGAAGGCAAAGCTGTAAACGGCTGTTTTACAAAGATTCAGCTCTTGTCAAGCAAGGTGAAAAAGAAAAAAATCAATTAACATTATAATTTCCCACTGATGGGGGTTCAGAATCAGAAGCCAAAGATGGTCAAACACCCTCTAGCGGTGTTACCAATACTGAAGATACCACGCTGATTCAGGACATTATACAAAGCGTACCATCTAGAAGCAAAAAAAACGCCACCTACGTCTTAGACAAAATGGCTAGATCTGGAAATGTTGCAACTTGGAACGACAAAGGAGAGTTTGTTTTCAAGGGTAAAGCTGTAACCGGCTCGCATATGCTGGATCTAATAAAGAACATTACAGCGCCTCACAAGGTTGCTGATGATAGACGACCCCTGGGGTGGCAAACATTTATTGAGGCTTTAGCTACAATTAATATGCCTCTTTCTGTCATACCTAATCATGATAGCACGATAAGCTCTCACAAAAAATTACCAAAGGCCTCCATAGCAAGCAGGACGCCGTTGCAAGCTCAAGAAAGAAGACACAGTCTAGAGACTATGAAATCCCAGAGCCTGTTTTTTCATCCCCAGTTTTAGACCGTTCAACATGGTTAGATTTTTAACAGGTTTAGTATAAATGATACGCTGTGACAAAAAAATGTAATTTTGATTCATGTTTATTTGTTTTAATAAAATGACATTAAATTTTACATTGGATCTTTTGTCTCTTTACTTACAAGCATGACATTTTTTAAAGGTTTTAAAAGAGTTTAGTCTGTATACTGTGACAGACGGCAGGGAGAGGTGCGGGGATTGGTAGTGGAGGACAGGTACCTGGCAGCACTTTGGCTCCACCCCTGAACCACTGAAGGAGGTCCGGCAATAATCAGACGCACCGGTTGGTCATTACGCAATCAAGGCTCGGGGATAAAGCGAGAGCCAAAACATGAGGTAATTGCAAAGTACCATGAGGGAAACGCATTTGGTGAGGAGAGAGAGAGCATTGCGAATAGCTGATTGAATTACTGTTGTGACCTGGACTGCCTGACTACCCGCTTGTGTATCGACTTGTTTTGTTTGAGAACCCGGCTTTGGATTTGGACTTTGGATTACGGACACGGAACACGGATACGGATTGTGGAATTGGACTGGTTGCCTGATTTCCCCCCTTCCCCTTTGTGAGTTTCCCCCAATAAACTTTCCTTTTTTAATTATACTTCGTTTGTGTGTTTTAGTTATTCAACTTGTGACGTGGAAACCCCAAACCCCTGGTCCTGATGCAATACATAATAGCATATTTTTCACACATTTATCCAGATATATTTTATCAACATATTTTGAAACCATTGCATCATTCATTTTTAAATTATCCGAGTATAATGACATAATTCTGCTAAAAGGGATTCCTTTGGCCCTGTGGTGTAAGTAAAACACACAATTCTGGCCACACGTCGCGCTAAGCGGGTCTTGCACTTGTACAGTGTTGTAAACAATCCGATCGCAGTTCTTTTGCAGAAACGTATTGATACTGTCTGGGAAATAATCATAGTCTGGAGGGTTTCCGTAGGAGTCAAAGAATTCACCCGTTTTATCCGCACACATATACAGAGCTAGCCAGTGTTCTCCAGGTTTATTTCGGGGGTGCGTATTCACAACGTACAAAGCGGGGAAATTATGCAGTTTATTATCCGGTAGCTCGTCGCAGGCCACCACCCCTTTAAAGTATTTTCCTGTATATGGGTTGTTACTCAAAACCGCAGCAAGTTCTCTGGTGTTCATGATTAATAATAGTCATACAACACATTCCTCTTCTGGTTCACAATGATATTGTCAAAACAAGCATAAACTACCATATTTACGGTTCTGGGTAGCGCGTTTCTGAATCTCATTTCCAGTCGCATGTTTCCAGTCTTGATCAGGGATAGATGCTGACTGCAGAGTTCATCGGGACAGATTGCAAGCATAAAGCGTGTAACCGCTTGTATATTCTTGACGATTTATTAACAAGGGCTGGTCCTTCAAATGTCTACCGGTAGCGAGGACCAGGCTATAATACTCTCGCTACTGTTGTGATAATCAGGTTGAAATGGCTTAGCCAGAAACTGCTGCCCATCGTTTGAGCCCTGAAGTGCAGCGTTGCTATTACTTTCCCGTAACGGAAATTTACGTTCTGGTTCTGATCCGTTTTCAGTTCAATTGTAATGTTGTCAATGTGCTTCTTGCTCACAGGTACGTAGTGAGGCTTCTCATACGAGATTGTGATGATGTCGTTGTTTGTTCCAGATATATGTACATTTCGTAGCAGGGGTACAAAGCTGTCACCAACACGTTGGTAGTCGATAACGTCCGTGTAGACGTACAGTGTGTAGAACCCTGAGCTGATATCGACAGGGTGTGGCGCCACCGATTTAACGGCTGTCAAGTCGACTCCTGGTTCAAGACCGAGTATCCTAGCTAGTTTTACTGCAGCCACCATTGTGATGTGTGGCTCGCTTACAATGTAAATTTTGTTTTTTATATGACCGTATGCAATTTCAAGTCCTTCCAGCATGGGTACCGCATTGTGGTTCATTTCATTCAGTAGACTAGTGATACTCTTGTAATATCCGGTACTAATTGCATGAGCTCTTCTGATTTTTTTAATATGATCGTAGGTATAAAAAGTGTTGTCATCACGTGTTATTGAACACCAAGTATGTGGGTACTGTATTTCGGCTAAGCCAACCTCCCATGTCCCGCCCAGTTCAATAGGTCTGGAAAAATTTGTCTCATAGCTTGAAATTTTGTTGTCAGGGTAAATGCTCAAAGATGCATTACTCGGGAGAGTAACGTAGAAACCTGTGTCCTCCATGGTTACCTAATGCGTGTGTAGGGTCATGTAAGCTTTTCGAGTCACTTATTGCCTATATGTCCTAGATGTCAACCACATGGCTTGCCAGTATTCAACTGTTGAACTTTTCAGGCTAGCCAACCCATTTGACTAAAACCAGCTTTTTACCCTTCTGCTTCTTCTCTGCCACTATCTTTCCAACCTTAAATGTTTTGTCTTTTCTCACAATAACCTTCTGTAATTCCTCCTTATAAAATGTACCATCAATATTTTCACCATCATAATCCTTCAACCTGTACACAGGAGGTATTCTGTGGACCCTTTCAGCAACTGTGAAATATTCATCTGTATACGTTTGCTCATAGCCTTTTGCAAACTTTCCACGCACTTTGGAAACTCGGACTGTATTACCCTCCTCAAACTTAAACTTCAGCTTTTTAGGCCTTTTTGGAAAGAGACCATACATATTTTGAAACACCTTTAAAGCGTTAGTATTATTTACTTCAACAGGATTTGTTTTAATCGTACTGTGGTAGCTGTTATTGTACGACAGAACCAAATCTTGTACAACGTCTATGTACCGTCTAGTGTTGCGCGCTGTGAAGTAACGCCACATTCTCGTTTTTAGGGTCCTATTAAAATGTTCAGCCACAGAAGCTTTCACATCATTACCCATGGCAAAATGTGTTATGTTGTGTTGTTTCAGCAGTGTTTGGAATCCTTTGTTGAAAAATTCTGTACCTTTGTCAGTTTATAATTTTTTAGGCCTGCGCCCCTGTGCAAGAATCTCTCGGAAGGCCTGAGTCACCTCAGTACCGCTCTTGTTCTTTAGAACACAAACCAAAGCAAACTTTGACAATATATCTATACGTTATCATAAATTTCATATTGTCGTTGTGTTCAGATAAACTTGACATGTCTACTAAATCGGCCTGCCATTGCGAATCAATGTTGCAGACAAAAACCCTGTTTCTTTTGAAATTAAGTCTGATGGGCTTGTGTAAAGTGTAGGCATCTTCCCCAGACAACCAATCTGTAACTTTCTTGTTAGACAACCTATGTCCTGCTGTTTCCAGCAAACCCTTTTGCAACCGTTCTTTACTGCCATAAGAACCAGGGTTTTCTGGTGAATAATAAACAGACTTCAGACACTTCTCTGCATCCATCCTTACAGTTGCAATGATGACACAAGATATAAAAAGCCAAAGCATTTATTATTATTATTATTATTATTATTATTATTATTATTATTATTTTAAAAATAAAAAAGCCACAAAATACATATACATATGACTATTTGGCATAGCTTTGAAGAGTTGCTAAACAGTTGTCATCTGCGGCGGTCCGTCTTCAGACACGTCACGTTTCAGACCAAACACTTTGAGCGCATTGGAGAGTAGGCACCCCAGCCACGGTGTCTTCACTTTGGCAACCAGCTTGTCAAAGTTGGCCTGAAAGTAGAATGTCTCTGGTTCGAAGAGACAGCTGTGTTGCAGCTGGCTGGGGTGGTCATATTCACACCCCAGACAGTCGCTCTTCAGTTGATTTTCAATTGTCGTGTCAAGAAGGCTGGCAAGGATCAGCTTCAGGACACGACAGCTTCAGCTTCTTTAAAATTAACATATGTAGCGGTGGTCTTTTAAAGATCCTCATATGCGTAGTCACGCCTTGAAGAAAACAGCCTATTGAGTGCCGTGTGTGTGTGCGTGGGAGGGCGTATGCTTGGGTTTTGCTTCAGATTTTATCATGGATTTGGCGTACGGTGTAATAATAATAATAATAATGTATAAATAACAATCAAACAGCAAAAAAATAATTTTAAAAAGAAAAGGTTTTATTTTAAAAGCTCACATTAATCACCAAAACGGTAAAAGACACCGTCATAACATTCTATACAGTCTACAACTTCATAATATGCATGTCCTAAATGTAACAAGACATTGTTTTAACATTTCAAAAATAATTTTAAATCATTCAGGATCAGTCTCTTCGTCTTCAGATGGTCGGTATTGCTTTGTGTAGCGTTTCCTCAAAACTCTGACACAGGTTAATTTTCACAGAGTCAAATGAGCTCAAAAACTGGTGATCTTCAAAAATTTTATTAGCTTCAGCAAGCGCGTTGTTCATTAAATTCTGTTCTTCAAACAGAAAGAATGCGATGTTACCATCAGTTGTTAAGTCTGATAAGATGCACCAAAATGAAAAATGTTATCCATAATGATCAGTCTTTTTTTACCATCCACAGTTTGCGTCATCGCCACCAATGTAATCCACCGTTTATGCATGGCATCGCTGGTCCGGCTTAAAAATTTACTTTTGTCTTTTGAACCGCCGGCTACCTCCTCGTAGCATCTTCTAAAATCACCTTGGTCACAAGCCTCGCACACGACTCTGAAACAGGTGACAGGGCTGTACTCCTCATCACCATGCAGGTTGAAAAAACATTTTTGGAGCATCTTCAGCCATGTCAAAATGATAACGGCCGCGGATACCCTCCGGCATCGGCCCCCACTCACGGTGTAGAGCCCCTGCATGGACTCTTGACATCGCGGCAAAAGGCTTCTTCTTTGGGAGCCTCGCCGTCCGCGCCCCGGTCTTCACGTCTTCAGAGGTAGGTGTCGAAATTTCAGAGGTAGACATGTTTTGTAGGCTAAGGAGAAACCAAATTTTGTATAGGCTACACAGAGCTGATGTCCGATTCTGACATCTGTGTAAAATGACCCCCATTTTATGCGAACCGTGAAGGCTGGATTTGCGTACGGGGGAGGCGCTGGGTTGCGATGTTGTAACTCTGTACAACCCCCACATGATTCTGCTTTTTTCTGTATACTTGTGCTATCAAAGATTTTGTTGCCCCGCAACGTTGCTTCGCGGGCCAAATCCCCCAAACCACGGCCTGTGCTCGTCACATGACAAAAACCCGTCACAATACATACCACAGCCTATGCTGTCACATGACAAAAACCCGTCACAGCCACACCCACAAAACTTTCTCCGAGGCTGTCCGTGTGGAAATGATTCCAGTCGGACCTAGATATCGGACACAGCTGCTCTTTTTGCGCTCTCTCTCTCCACAATTACGGAGATCAATCCGAAGAAGGATTTCCGCAGAGAAAATAACCTAGGTTTGCTCAACTATGCCGAATACGGAATTTCGCCACACCACTATTGTCGCTCTGGTCGTTCATTTAACACGCACCCCCTCCCTGCAGTCTCATCTGCAACTACACCCCCCACCCATGACATAATGGACAATATTCATAATGGGCATTCATAAAAACATTCTTTCACCACTCAAAAATCGTATTCCGTCATAGCAACAAGATAAACCCGACAATAGCCCTAAGATAGGCCAATACAGCAGTGAAAACGCTGCTCACTGAATAACGAAATAAACGAGACAAAGTTTTTAAAAATTATACCATGTCATTCTACAGTCAATATCTGGGACTAAATATTGAATAAATATACAACCTTACCATTGGTTTTATGCGTAGAGATGTCCCTTTTGAGACTGAGTGGTCATATATTGTCTTGGACAATCCGTTTGTGAAATATACGCGCATTTGTGATGCTTGGGTACCTTCCAAAATAGCTGTGCCTAATACCACACGTGTCGTTTACGGCATTGTCGCCCTTTTTAGTACAGGCTTGATTGACAATTTATTTATTCAGTAGGTGAGAGTATAAGCTTTCTAACAATGTATAACACGTCTAATTTTGCTTTTTGAATAGCGTTTTATAGTCAGCGAAACCGAAAATGTTCTTATCGCATCCACTCTGTGGTAGCAGTAAAAGACGCTGTTATTGTTACTCTGGTTTTATTAGTTTTTTCAATGAACTGACGGTGTGAAGACAGTAGTAGACAGAGCGCGCCAGGTTACAGTTGGCTAACCACGATGTACTGTATGTCTTGTGATTTCAGGTGAGCGACGACGTCTAAATTTGCACAAAAGTGATATTACATTAGTACAGTGGATGTATAAGAATTCTAGGATGTCAATGATGCTAGTAGAGTGTGTGTATGAGATTGCTAAATGTTAGGAAATACAAGTACATGCTTATATCATGTAGTCACTAGCTAACTGGCTAGTTAGCCCACTGTAGCAGCTAGTTAACTGGCTAGTTAGCCCTACTGTAGAAAGCTAGAAGCTAGAAATGTCTGTTTGTAATCAGTAATATGTACTTACGTGTTTAGCTATGGTGAGAATAATGTGTTGATTCGAATCTGAGAATTGCAAACTTTATTTTATTGAGAATATATGACAATAGATAATAGATCGCTGTGGACAGAGCGGCTGTGATGACGGCAAGATTGTGTTGTTTGGCGCAGCAGCAGTGAACTTTCTATAGAGGAGGAGCTCTGTGTGTGGCTGGCCTATCACCAGTACAGATACTGACACATTTTACTCGGATGGTACTCGTGCTCGTAAAAAGTACATTATCCGTACCGGATACTCGTTTCATCCGAGTATTTGGCTCAACCCTAGTTTATTATCTGTATTTTGACAGGACATACATTTTAATAGGTAACGATGTTGCTGGGAAAGTGGAGACGTATACAGACGTATAGAGTGACGTAATGATGTGGCTCTCAAGCCCGTGGAAAAGCAAATCGGTTCTTAGAAGGTTTGCAAGTTGAACCAGCTGCGAACCGGCACTAGCACCAGCCCAGAACTAGGTTCGCGTTGGAGGAAAAGAGGTAAATAAAACAGTTGAAACAATTGGTTTACACAACCATAGAATTTCTACACAAACTGTCAGAAATCTCCTCAGGAAAGCTCATCTGCGTGCTCGACGTCCTCACCGGGGTTTTGATTTGTCTGCAGTTCGGCGTCACAATTGATGTGAGTGGGCAAGAGCTCATCTTCAATGGCCACTGGCATGCTGGAGAACGGTCCTCTTCACTGATGAATCACGGTTTCAACTGTACAGGGCAAATGGCAGGCAGCGTGTATGGCATTGGGTGGGTTTGCTGATGTCAACGTTGTGAACAGAGTGGCCCATGGTGGTGGTGGGGTGTTGGTATGGGCAGGCATATCTATGGGCAGAGAACTCAAGTGCATTTTATCCATGACAATTTGAATGCACAGCGATAACGTGATGAGATCCTGAGGCCCACTGCTGTGCCATTCATCCACCGCCATCACCTCATGTTTCAGCGTTACAATGCATGACCCCATGTTGCAAGGTTCTGTACACAATTCCTCAAAGCTGAAAATGTCCCAGTTCTTCCATGGCCTGCATACTCACCAGACATGTCACCCATTGAGCATGTTTCGGACCGGTGCATACAACAGCGTGTTCCAGTTCCCACCAATACCCAGCAACTTCGTACAGCTATTGAAGAGGAGTGGGACAATATTCCACAGGCTACAATCAACAATTTGATCAATTCAATGCGAAGGAGATGTTTTGTGTTGCATGAGGCAAATGGTGGTCACACAAGAAACCGTTATTCAAGGTACCGGTATTCTGTTCATTTCATGGTATCTTCTGTGACTAACAAATGCATATCTGTATTCCCAACCACATGAAATCAATAGATAAGGGCTTAATGTATCTATTTCAGTTGACTGATTTACATGTATTACTTTTGAACTCGATAAAATCTTCGAAATTGATAAGTGTTGCATTTATATTTTTATTCAGTGTAGATTTAGTAATGTGTATGCTATCTATTGTTTATGCATATGTTTGGTGTTTTCCCCATATATTTTGGTTTGAAGTTGTGAACTGTAACATACTCAACAAGCCAAACTGTTTTCACCATACAGCAGATTCAGTGGGTTTAATGTAGGTTGACTAGGTGAACCTTAATTTTATTTATAATTTGGATACCAGTTTGTGAGTGAATGGTTTGTGTGCCCTGTGATTGGCGACCTATCCATGGTGTATTCCTGCCTCTCACCCAGTGCATGCTGGGATAGGCTCCATCACCTCCTGCGACCCTGATCAGGAATAAGCAGGTATAGATAATGGATGGATGGATGAATTTTGACCTAGAGCAAATTTGGAGAAGGGCCATGAGCTTGCGCAAGTGATCACAGTGGTTTGGCGGATGCTGAGAGCGAGAGAGAAAGAGAGACTCTGTTATTTCTCTCTCCCTAGCTTTCTTTCTACCTCCCTTCTCTCTCTGTGTCTTCCCTTTTCTCTGTGTCTCCCTCATCATTGCCCTTTGTTTCAGGAGCCTGATAAGTGATGGTATTTCAGGTATGCAGGTAAGGAAGCGCAGCAGCCACATTGCACAGATTCACCAGTGTTTGCCGCTACCCTGTGCTTGAAGCGGCACAGCCCTGTGGCTCATAGTACAGCCTACTCCAAAAGGCTGACTTCAGAAACTGTTAAACAGAGAACAGGTACGCATAGTGAATTGCTGTGTGGCGCAAAAAAGATTTTTGTTTATCAGGACTCACACTAATGGAAACTACTTTATTATTCTGTTGTGAAAATAAATTTGCATCAGCCCTTCACATCAAACTTTTTGGCTGTGATTCTTTTTGTTTGTCTTTTTTCTGCTTGGCCTACAAACATTTTGACACAGAAACTAAAATAGGAACTGGAACTCCTTTCTTCTACTTTTGGAGGGTAGGTATTACGACAGTTTCAGATTCTCTGCTCCAGAGACCCATAATGCACTGGAGAATGAGGCTTCCCTTGAACTCTTCCCAGTCTTCAAATGGCTTTTCAGTCGTCACACATAATCTGCTATACAACTGCCATACCAAAGGTATCTCATTTTAGTCTGTTGGGGGAGACCAGGGTTAAGGTTATGCAGAAGGAGGTTTTTTATCCTGCAATAGGTTTAATGTA
This sequence comes from Anguilla anguilla, assembly GCF_013347855.1. Taxonomy (NCBI): domain Eukaryota; kingdom Metazoa; phylum Chordata; class Actinopteri; order Anguilliformes; family Anguillidae; genus Anguilla; species Anguilla anguilla. The sequence goes on along the minus strand of NC_049204.1, from coordinate 41,235,754 downwards.
AGTGCATGAATCGCAAATGCATTAATCTGTGTGAATGAATGCACTGACATTTTGTACCAGACCAAAACCGGGTGGAGGCAGTGTTGATTAATGATGTTCCAGTTTTCCGTGATCATCTTCAGTATGCATTTGTATTTTGTATGGGGGTGTTGTTCGTCCACATATTTATGTCCATCTCAGGCATTTCTGGGAAGGGGATTCAAACCTTCTTGGCTATGTCTCTGGTGAACCCGCTGGGTTACGATGCTCCTCTCTGTGAGCCTCCATGGCTATGGTTGACTGCTCTTCCTAGTGCTAGTGGGCTTGTGTACGCATTAGTGTGGGTTGATGTGCTGACCCAGTTAAAGTGTGAAGCAGGGGAATGCACATCAAAGCCAGAGAATCCCAAGCTTTGTTATTGCTGATGTGTGGAACACGTGCACACCGCTCACATGGCATGGAGCTCCACCACAGGGCACTGTCTCTGCCTACTGACACATTTTTAAAAACTATATAATGAACCTGCCTGCTGCTATAAGGTAATTTATCATTTGCAGAGTGTCAAATGATACTTGACCACTGCTACACACTACTACTCTGACCACTGCTCCACACTGCTACTCTGACCACTGCACCACACTGCTACTCCAACCACTGCTCCACACTGCTACTCTAACCACTGCTCCACACTGCTGCCCTGACCACTACTCCACACTGCTACTCTGACCACTGTTCCACACAACTACTCTGACCACTGCTCCACACTGCTGCCCTGACCACTACTCCACACTGCTACTCTGACCACTGCTCCACTCTGCTACTCTGATCACTGCTCCATGCTGTTGCTCTGACCACTGCTCCACGCTGCTGCTCTGACCACTGCTCCACACTGCTACTCCGAGCACTGCTCCATGACATTGTTTATGAGAATCTATGTGGAGACCCTAAATCAAGCAAGGTAGTTCGAACCAGTAATTAAGCCTCAGATAAAAAGTCAACAGTGACACTCTGGCTTTCACTTTTTATTCAGAACCAGGCCTGACCCAGAATGTCCAACTGCCGGTAGGTGTATTAATCAATTTGTTAGATACATATGTAAAGCCCACGGGAACAGGCATAGAGTGGAATTTCCTCTCTGACTGTCGTAAAGCAATTCGCCAGGTGCAGAGTCTGATGCTGTCGGGACAGAGTGGCCCGTAAAACCTTGGCATCTGGTTTTGCGACAGTTAACAGTTGACACCTCTTTTCTACGGGAAAGCAATTCTGAAATTACCCCAACGTCCTGGAGGTTTCAGATTGCAAGTAATAGAATAACATGACAGAAATGGGGCAAATTGCTCAGGACAGTTTAGGGACAGCCACAGTGCCCTCACCTGGTGTCACTGGGTAACTTGTCTCCATACCTTCATAAGGAGAGAAATTTACTCAAGCACACTTTTTGTTAGAAAATAATTCCAGATTTGGGTTGAACACATTGCTACACTACACTATGCAATCTTGATACACTGTGGAAAGACATTGAGAGTTGGCAGTTGGTTCATGTAAGAGATTGTGCAGTTATTTCATGTTTTTCAGAGTTTTCATGACAAACACAAGAACAAATATTCATATTTGGTATGGTTTTTATGGTCTCTGCGCAAGTGATGCTCTGGTTTAGGTTTGAAAACCAGCAAACCTATAGAAAATCTATTTTTAATAACTTTGGAAGTAAACTGTATTTTTGTGACACTCCTCCAAGTAAATCCATCTGTCTGACCCTCAGGAAGGAACCAAATTCCAATCTTCCCCCTCCAAGTAAATTTATGATTTTATGAGCCTTTTGTGGCGACATCAACCCACCTGCGCTGGGTTCTTATAGGAGAGGAACAGGGCCCTCTGGGAATCTGCAATCAGACTTCCCACACAAGACTCTTTCTGTGTGTAGACTGCTTTCAGGTATGCTCATCTTTATCTTTGATATTATGTACTTTTATTGTTTGACTATTTTCTAAATTCTGTAACTACAAATTGACTATTTTAAGTGTATAACCTACCTGACATTAAAACTGTTAATGACTTGATTTGTGTGGTCTTGGTCAATGTTTCGTTCTTGTAACAGCCCTCTAAGTCGGTTTCCCCCAATTATGACTAGGGAACTGCCCGTTGGACTTGTTTGATCACCAAGTTTTCAGTTAAGGCAGGACCGTCAGCAGAACCAAGTTGATCCTGGGATGACCAATATTGGCCCTTTCGGAGTCCCTGAACCCTAATTAGGTTATACTCCCCATGAGGGAAATCTCACAACCGCTGTGTCGTCTGCAAACAGCTAGTTAAATTGTCGTTACGGGCGCATCCGCGGTGCGTACCGGGTGAAACTGCGTTGACCCTCGGTGTAGAACTTCAGACGAACTGAGTTCCATTCAAGCCTAAATTCTAATTTGGAACATAACTTTTAATTTGGAGCCAGATACAAACGAGTAAGATCAGCGGGGATAGTAGAACATAGATACAGTATTCACAGGCTGCTTAAAGAATAACCTTTTTCCAACAGCAACAGAGGAAGACATTCTGCATAAACCTTCACTCCGAACTATTTCCCTCCTTGGTGTAGTTTCGAGAGCCTACACATACTTCTATGAGTATGAGGAATGCCTGCAAGGGGTTCCAGAGGCCACCCCTGTTGACACACCCACACACATATTCAAAATTCACTCAAAAGTCTACCCACCCCCTCCCCCCAGTTCCCCTGTGTCATATATCCAGACCTCTTGGACTAAGCCCATTGAAGTTTCCTAGAGCCCAAAACAGGTCAAATGGTGAATTAGATGTTCATTATTATTATTGTTATTGCTTCATATTTTTTATGTTTTATTTTATGTTTATTGTTTAAAATGAAAGTGAAGTGCAATATAAAGATTTATTATTATTTATTATTATATTCTGGATTTCCTTTTTGTTTTTTGGTTTGCTTAGTGAACTTGCATTAGTGAATTAGTGATGTTGCATATACATTTTCTGGTCTGGGAATGTTGTTTTTCAGGTCTGGCACCATTGCTCACATATGTATATAAATGCACTGAATTTATGTTCTTTTACACTGTTGCTCTGTTAAAGAGCTACTAAATAAATGTAATATAATGTAATTGGTAACACTTTACAATAAGGTCACATGAATTGGCATTGTAGTTATTAACTACTAACTGCTGAACAGTTAATATTTAGTAATGTGTATGCTATCTATTGTGTATGCTATCTATGTCAGGGTGGGGAGCGGGAATGGACCCAAGCGCAGAGAGTGGGGAAAAAACGCTAAACTCCAAAAGTAGATAG